>NC_141043.1:44472500-44500000 GCF_052040795.2 Danio rerio | reverse complement strand
TCCATCCATCCATCCATTTAAACATCCTTCAGTCTACGTATCCATCTATAAATCAACCTATCCAATTCATTCACCCATCCATTCATCCATCCATCCATCTAAACATCCCTCCGTCTACATATCCATCCATAAATCAACCTATCCAATTCATTAATTCATCCATTCAACCAACCAACAATACATCCTGACGTTTGTCTACATAATCATTCATACATCAACATCCATCCATCCATCCATTCATCCATCCATCCATCCAACCAACCATCCATCCATCCATCCATCCATCCAACCAACCAACCATCCATCCATCCATCCATCCATCCATCCATCCATCCATCCATCCATCCATCCATCCAGCTACATATCTATCTATGAATCAAAAAAACAATTTATTTATTTATCCATCCATCCATCCATCCATCCATTTATCCAACCAACCAACCATCCATCCATCCAGCTACATATCCATCCATAAATCAAAAAACATTTTTTTCATCCATCCATCCATCCATCCATCCATCTGTCCATCTGTCTATATGTCTGTCTATAAATTAACCTATTCATCCATCCATCCATCCATCTGTCCATCTGTCTATATGTCTGTCTATAACTTAACCTATTCATCCATCCATCCATCTATCCATCCATCCATCCATCCATCCATCCATCCACCCATCCGTCTACGTATACATCCATAAATCAACCAATCCAATCCAATTCATCCATCCATCCATCCATATGTCCGTGTACATATCTTTCCATAAATCAAACTATCCAATTTATCCATCCATCCATCCAATCATCCATCTGTCTGCACATCCATCCATAAATCAACATACATATCCATGCATATACAATCCATTTGTCTACATACCATCCTTCTCTCAGTCTATGTACATATCCATTTATAATCTTTCAAGAGTTCACACTTAGATACAGTTTGACTACTTGTTAGCAAGTTAGCAGGTTTGGCATGCTGTCCCGGGAGAGAACCCTGAGCTCGGAAATAGTGGAGCCCAGGGCTCCCGCCAGGTCCATAGAGCATGTGAGGGGAATACGAGATCAGGTGTTCTCGAGAGCTCCCCTCGGCAAAAGAGGAAAGGAGGAGAAAGGGTGGATGGGGGGGGGGGGGGGGGGAGTAGGGAGTAGTTCTTAGCTAGGTCACTTATAGTGGGTTTGGATCGATCTGATTGGCTAGCTAATGAGTGTAGATGAGTGGCCAGCTGCAGTCAATCATATCACGTGCTCCTCTCGAAATTAGTTTGTGAAGCTTCATATAATCAAACATAACAATATTTATCCATCCATCAATACATACACCCATCCATCAAAAGTTCCATCATTGATCTGTCCATCAATTCATCATGTGTCCACACATCCAAGCATCTATCTTGACTTCAGAATCATCAACTGAATTGCAAAACTTGCTCCATTCAGTTCAAAATCTCCTGGTTTGCTTTGAAAGACATCCAGTGCTCTGAACCAAAGCTCAGATAAAAAAACAAAAAAAACAAAACAAAACAAAATAAACCTAAAGACCTCATTACCAACTCAAACGTCCCAGAGCGTATTCTATGGAAACAACGTGTCGAGTGCTTCCTCGAAGTCTTGAGAATACAAAAGCAAGTCATTTTCAGGAAGCGTTCGGTCGAGCTCTCGAAAGAGGCACCTGTGGGACAATAAAAACACCAAAGCCACTAAATCTGCTCTCCATTAGCTCTCCATAGTTCCTGACCCCCGAAACACAAGAATGCGAGCCTTTGCATCTGCATGCTGAGACCTGCGGTTTGTGCCCGACCCTCCCTTAAGGCCAGATCACCCTCTGCCCGTAAATCCAGGGTGGAGAAGCTGTTGTCCGACCCTTTCATTCCAGTCCATCCAGAACATCCCTTATTCTCCAGCTAACAAAACACTGGGAGCGTGCCGGGCTGAGGGTGTGTCTGTGAACATGTGTGTTTTATTGGCATTGTTTCAGGCGTACCCCATTCTAAAAGCCCTTTTGGGATCAATGTTACGTTTTCTTTTTGAGCACTAGTAGTGTTACAGTTTTTCTCCATTGGTTTTTCTCATTTCTTGAAACAGGAATTACTCAAAACAACATGGACAAACCTCCGAAACACTTGGCAATTGTTCACAACAGAATTGAATTTCTCATTCATTTCATCAATTTGCAAATGTCTAAATACATCTTTGCAAATGATTAAGTACAGATAGCCTACATTTCAAGAGTTCACACTTAGCTGATGATCTATCAAAAGCATCTTTGGATGGTGGGATTAAACCAGAAAACTTGGGGAAAACCCATGCGGACACCGGGAGAAAATACAAACTCCTCACAGAAATATGGAGACAGATTAGACTCAATAATAATTCACGCAAAAGACACGGTGTACACATGCGAAGCCAAATTCATGTGCATAAAACCAAATTCACAAGCGTAAAATATTTATTTATATTCACAAAAAAAATTCACGTGCAGAAAATACAAATACATTTTCATAAAATACGTTTCACAAATGCAAAACACCATTTGCAAATGTATAAGAGTGTGCAAAAAGTTTTGAATGTTTAAAACTTGCGAGTTCATCCTGAATGAGAATGTGCAAATCCTCTTTCACGTGCGACTCCCCCTGGATACGTGTGTGCGTATTTTTGAGACTTTCCTGCCAGACTCAGGGCTACTCGTACCTTTTAGCCAATCAGATGAGAGCTGTATTCAATAAAACCAACTCTGCGCTTCTTTTGCGCAGACTGTTCCTCTCCAGCATGGCGAAGGGAGAAAGCAGCAGTCGCACTTTTTTTGAATTTATTAATTTATTTGACCATATCCTCACTCTTTTTATCCATTATTTTGTCGCAGCTCCGCTCTTCTTATTAATTGTCTCGTAGCCCCATGAGCAAAATGTATCCTGCAGGGTAATCATAAGTATCATTCCGGCCACATCAATATCGCAGTGCCATTGTGGTCCAGTGGTCAGCACATTGGATTACCATACCCTTGGGCCTGTGTTTGATCCTCACCTGAATCAATAACTTTTTTTTTTTCATTTTTATTGTTAAGACATATAAAACTGTAAGGTTGTTGAACATTTAAAGTTCTAGAGCAGCTGTTTTCTTTCAAAAGAAGTCATAGTGTCATTAGAAACTGAATGAAACTGAAAAAAAAGATCCTCACCTGAGTAAATATCTTTTTTTTCAGTTTCATTCAGTTTCTAATGACATGTGTACATTGTGTCTTTTGTGTGAATTTCTTTTGAGACTTATCTGATTCCATACAGAAACGGCTACCGGCTTGGCAGGGCCAGGGCCGGCAGTGTTCTTGCTGTGGGGCTCACAGTGCTTACCACTGGGCCGCCGTGCCACCAGATCAATGGCAAAGGAGGAGAATTGGGGAGGAAGGGGGGTTACTTCCAAACGAAGATAAAGTGGACTGAAAACTGTGGTTATTTATAGTAGGTTAGGGCTCGTGTGATTGGAAGATAATGATGAGCTAATACGAGACCGGCTGTGATAAATCATAAGCACGTGATTCTCTCGATCTAGTTGATCTAAACAGATTGTTAAGTGTCAGTCTAATGGTTGTTCTCTCCAAAGTATGTCAGCGTCATTTCATTGTATAAGTCATCACATGCACAATAGTCTGTTCGATTATCAAAATTAGTCAAGACAAAAATACCATGAATACCATACAGAAGGCGAATCATTGGAACATTTGATTACGATTTATTACAGCTATTTATTTTTTATTTTTATAGCTTTTTGCTCTGATATATGGAAGTTACTTTGTGTGTGGTTGATCATTACAATAAAAAAAGGAGTTACCATTTCAGTATGAGTGCAGTGTGTGACGTCAAACCTTGGAGGCTACTCTAAAGCCTGGTTTATACTTCTGTGTGTGACCGGCGTAACCCACGGCGCATGCAACGCGCGTAGCTGTGCCTTTATACTTCTGCGCACTGTCTCTGTTGGTCTGCATTAACACTTCCGAAACGCTAGTTGGCAGTGAGGTGTAAATGCTCCTCTGTGTCGAGTTTCATTGCTAATGTTTTGCTTTTCCTGAACACTTCAAACTCGCTAATTTTGAGGCAGGAACCGGCGGACGTGCAACAACTTTGACTATGAGGTAAACACAAAACAAAACTTTCCATCCGGAGCTCCTTCACGGGACTCCACACTTGTTAACCATCGCTGCATAGGGTTCGTGTGGCTCTCTGTCCCGCCCAGACTCGTCAGCGCTACCAAGCCGACCAATCACAGAGCTTGCGCTATGCGTCGTTGCGATGTAGAGGTACATTTTTTAAAAGGTGCACGTCAGCGACGCCGGCGGCCATGGCGTAGGGCTATGCGTCAACGCCGTAGCATGCGCGTGCGTTTGACGGAGAAGTATAATTCAGCCTTTACCCTAAAATCCTATTTCTTGTTTTCAGTTTTATACACAGTTGTATTCTGTTAGCTAGACAAAAACAGTACAGTAACCATTGTCAATGAAGGACTGGGCTAAGTAAGGTGGACATGAGGGATATTTACTGGTACTGTGCCATAATGACAAAACATCTAAACTAGAGCTGCACAATTAATCGAAAAAAGATCGCGATCTCGATTCGACCCCCTAGACAATCTTAATCCAGCATTTCTACGATTCTGTCAATCATATTTTCAATTTCAGGAGAGAAGAAAAGGCGGCTGCACGAGTCTTTTCATTGTTTCACACACATTGCTCAGTGACATGGACACCTCCAAATGATGTTGAATGAGTCAAATACTGTATTTAAAAGGTATAATTCACCTAAAATTGTCATTTTTGTCTTCATATAATGATGTTTTCGCGGCCGGGAAATCACGTGATGTGAGCTGCTGACCGTGAGCTGTTATCACAGAGAGGGAGGGAGCGACGCGCGCGTCTACTTTAGTGAACAGAACCTGCATATGTTGCGAGTAACAGGTAATACAGTTGTAAATAATATTCAGTTTGTGGCACAGAGTGATCGTTTGGGAGCCGCGCGAAGTATGAACAAGCACTTAGAAGTCAAAATGAAACCGAAAGTGTGCACTTCATTAAAATAATCATATCGCATTTTAGAGTTATGATTACGACAAGCATTTGATATGTGTTTTCTTTCATAGCGAACAGAGTTGGGCATAAAAATAAATGTTTACAGTGTCAGAATACCTACTCTAGCCTATATATTGTTGAATATAATCTAATAATGACAAATGTCTGATTTTACCAGTGAATAAATTAGTCTAATAATGTTTTCAATGACAGATTGCAAGCATATATCTCAAACACAATAATTCAACATCTGAATTATTATAAGTAGAATATAATTATTTATAGAAACCAGTAGACCTAAACATAATATATTATTGATGTTTTGCCATATAATTTAATGGTTTTGACAGTTTGGTGTGGTAAGAGATAAATTTGGTAATTTTTTATTTTTGAGCCCTAAAAAAGTCATGTGAAATAAAAAGCTAATTGCATTACGAAACAACCCATTTGCTTGAGCACACACTGAGCAAGCTCATACACAACACACACAATAAGTGAAATGAATGAGGAGGCATGTGGACAACACAACATCTAAATCAAGTCATTTTAGCATGTCAAAGTCATTTATTCATAAAAAATATATATATATTTGCCAAACAACAAAATTGTGGCTAGTAAAAATGGCGAGTGGCTTGTAATGTTGGAAATCTACTAGCCGCAGTGGCTGGTGATCAAAAAAGTAAATGTCAAGCCCTGCGGACCAGTAACAAAATGAATTGCTGCATGGTAAACAACATCCAGTTTGTAAAGGAGAGTCTTTGAAGCTGATCTGTAATTTAAATCCCCATGATCCAGAATTGGTACTACTGTTAATTTGACCAAATGCTGCTTTAAAGAGTCTGTAAAAAAAGATTTGTTTCTCTAAAGAAAACCAATATGGGTCAGTTTCCCACCCAACCAGAAACCAAGATATTTGTTGAAGTCAACATAATCAATCTTGAGAGTTCAAGGTGACCATTACCGCCGCATGATCCACCGCCGCCACCTAAAAAAAAAAAGAACGTGTTTTTTAGCTATGACCGCAGTTTGCGACTATGCCGCCAGGTGGCACAAAGGGACGGGATGCGAATGGACAGAAATAGACTACATACATCAGGGGTGGCCAACCCTGTTCCTGGAAAGCCACCTTTCTGCAGATTTCAGTTGCAACCCATATCAAACATATCATTAAAAAGACAACTAGGCTACATTATTTAAAGGAATAAAGGATAACAAATAACCTTCGGGGTGAAGTGCTTAAAGGGCACCTAGGTTACCCCTTTTTTCAGATTTAATATAAGTCTTTTGCGTCTCTAGCATGTGTATATAAAGTTTCAGATCAAAATACCCATCAGATTTTTCATTATACCTTTTACAAGATGCTGTTTTATACTGATTTCCAGCAGGGGGTGGTTTTGTCGTACTGCGCCTTTAAGCCGAGTTCTGCCCGCCTACTCTCCTCCCTCAGCTGCGTCAGACAACAGACAGACTTAAAGGAAGAAGGTCTCACGTAGCGTTTGTGAGATACTACAGTAAGAACTAACCTTTACTAATCAGTATTGTGAAGTTGCATTGATGAGTCACACACAATATAGGTACAAAGTTAACGCACACACACAGATACACACGCACACACAGGCAGACAGACAGAGCGCGCTTAGCTTAGTTAAGGCTAACCTCAAGTACTGTGTGGATATCTGTTTTGCTAATGTACAAAATAAACCTGATTTAACGTCCACAAACCGGGATTGAAGCGTCTTCTTTTATAATTGTTCTGACACGCGGCTGTGCTGATGAAGTAAAGCTGAAGTAAAACGCTGTAATTAAGTACACACATACTCTGTTTTAAAACACTTTAAACATGTGAAACTTACTCTTAATCACATTTGATGAAGATTGCTGATCCTAGCGAACAGAACAGAGCTTTTATTCCCTGTTGCTTTGCGTATGTCTGCCTGGTCTTGTTGACATATACACGCGACTACCGGAACATGTTAATGCGCGCAGCTGTCAATCAATTCGGTGGGCGGGGGAATCGCACACCTACGTAATGGTGCGATCGATTTGAAAACAGCTCCAATTGGCCGACCCTTTTTTTTGTAGTTAAATTGAAAAAAAGGACTGGGTGTGTTCATATCACCCCAGTATGACGGTCTATACACTATACCAGGGGTCAGCAACCCGCGGCTCTAGAGCCGCATGCGGCTCTTTAGCGCTGCCCTTGTGGCTCCCTGGAGCTTTTTCAAAAATGTGAAAGATGGGGGAGGTTAATATATTTTTTTGTTTTAATATGATTTCTATAGGAGGACAAACATTTTTAACGTTTTCAAATGCTGTCAAAGTGTGTAGAATTAATATTTAATTTCAACATTTCTCTCAACGAAGATTTGCATCATAGCCTGCGACACACGTTTCTATTAGCAGGGTGGGATGCCAGGCAGGTGGCTGTTGTAAACAAACCAGGAGATATAAAACATGAAAAACCGTTCAAAGATGGTATGACATATTAGAACACCTATTTGCAAACTTTAAAAACAAAACAAAGATAATACAAAAAAATAAAGATATACCTTTCTCCACTAAGACAGTGAAGGAAAGGGCTATTAAAATGGTAGGTAACATCACCGATCAGCAAACCAAGGACATTAATTCAGTGCCAGCATACTCAATTGCCTGTGATGTGACCGATATTCAACGCGTTTTTTTGCAGGTATGTGAACTCTGATGGGCCGCAAGAAGAAATGATCAAATTGATAACACTAAAAGACAAGAGGCTGTGCTGAAGTGTTTTAATGACAACAAAATAAACACCAACCACCTGATTTCAGTGGCTATTTAATCATGAAGGCTCATTATGTATTTGTAGCCAATTTAGTCATTTTTATAGTAGGCTAATATAGCTAATATAGATACATACAGCATGTGTTTCCTTCATTATAAGGCTTATATAAGGCTTTAAATTTTTTGTGGCTCCAGACATATTTGTTTTTTGTTTTTTTGGTCCAATATGGCTCTTTCAACATTTTGGGTTGCCGACCCCTGCACTATACCAACACACAGATCTTTCCAAACAGCTTGAAAAGTAGATTTTTTACCATAGGTGCCCTTTAAGTCCGCTAGGAATGAAAAAACTCAACATGTGGTAAATTTCTATTAAAAAACCATACATTTTGTTTTATTAGTTTTTAAAACTAAATAAAGATTGGTCATTGAGAGGCTACTCAGTATGCCCTGCTTTGATGTTTCAGTTCACATCAAACTTCAATAAAGCCTGTGCAATTTAAGGCATAAAACACACGTGCACTTAGCAAATAAACATCCCTGATTATTTCCATAAAGTTTTCCTCTAATATCGCCCGACTTAACAGTTCCAGCATCTCAGGAGACATCTTTTAAAAAAAAAGCACCTGCTCCGGTGAGACAATCGCTCTCTCTCGAGTTTCGATTGGTAACTCTGATCTCTGAGATATTGGGTGGCAGTTTTGGATGAGGCAACACATCCGCGATCTGCTTCCAATTAGACCTCCCTCTTTCCTACAATCCGGATCGTAGTAGAAACTAACCGCATGACGTGTTTTCTGCAGGGCCGGGGAAAGAACAGTCGTGCACATGGAGGGAATTAGGGAGAGTCTGGTGCTTGTGGATCTACACGTGCTCCAGTTACAGTCTGGCATTGGGACAACAGCTAAAAGGCACCGCGCTCGTCTAAAAGGGATGGAGGTACTTTTGCGAGCCCCTAATGCTGAATATTGCTAAAACACAACAACGGGAAAGGAGTAACTGAATATCTGCCGCCACTAGCAATTCTTCTTTTGAGGGTCTGGATGGAGTTTCAGAGAGAGGGCTTTTTATTTAGAGTGATGGTGCATTTAAACGTTCATCATTCGTTCACCCTGACTCTTTGGTTGACCTTAGCTTTTAATGCATAAATGGCAGAGTGCATTCTTTCTTGGAAAGCAGCAATGTGTGCTAACTGTACTTTCTGGATGTTGGTTTGGTTTGGATTTGGGATAATAAAATGGTATAAAAACAAATACTTGTTTGCTTGAAGACTTGCACGTTCAATATATGCAAAAATGTTTTAAAATGAGGTTGACAGCAAAAAAATAAATAGATAAATTTAACCTGAAGTCTTACATGTTCAATTATGCTGGTTGACAGTAAAAAAAAAATAAATCAATGAACTAATATATTTAACCCAAAGTCTTGCACATTCAATGTATGCCTGTTGTAATGTTAAAGTGTTCAAAACAATATGGTTGACCGTTTTAAAATGTAAAAATAAAATATATCAACAAATACTTGTGCCTGTTTTTATGTCAAAATGTTTTTTCAAAAATAAGATTAATGGGGAAAATAAATAAATTAATAAATAAATATAGGTTAAATTGTTTAGACATTTTTCAAATAACAAACTAACTAACTAAATAAATAAATATAAAAAAAAAACATTCAATTTATGCCTGTCTTTAATGGTAAAACTGAAAATTTTCAAAAAAACAAATAAGGTTGACAGTAAAAAATTATAAATTAAATAAATTAAATTAAATACAATAAAATAAACAAATATATTTACCCTCAAGTCTTGCATATTAAACTTATGCTTGTTTTTATGCAAAAAAAATTTCAAAAAAAGGTTGAAGGTAAAAAAAATTATACACACAAACACACACACACACACACACACACACACACACACACACGCACGCACGCACGCACACACACAAACACACACACACACACAAAATAGTATTTACAAAAATAAATTTAAGTCATGCAAATTCGATTTACAAAAGCAAAAATAATAATTCAAATTGTAAGAAAATAAGATAAAAATAAATAAATAAATAAATAAATAAATAAATAACCTGAAGGCAATTTATGCCTCTTTGTATGTCAAAAAGTTTGTAAAAAATAGGATTGATGGTGAAAAATAAATAAATGAAATAAAATAAATAAAAATAATAAAAATTATTTTTAAAAAATAATAACGAAAAAAATAAACAAATATAACCTGAAGTCTTGCACATTCAATCTATGACTGTTTTATGTAAAAGAATTGTAAAAAATAAGATTGATGGTGAAATTTTTTTTAAATAAACAAATAAATATAACCTAAAATCCTATTATTTTTAAAAAATTGTAAAAAAATAAGATAGATGGTGAAATAATAAAATAAAAATTATAAAAAATAATAAATAATTAAATAAAAATAATATAAATTATTAATAAATTAAAAAAATACATAAATAAATACAAATAATGAAAAAAATAAATAAACATAACCTAAAGTCTTGCACATTCAATTTATGCCAGGTTTATGGCAGGAAACAAAAGTCACACAGAGGATGGCATGAGGGTGAGTAAATTATGGGCTATTTCTCATTTTTGGGTGAACTATCCCTTTAACCCAGAACAAATCATGAATAATAATTCTGTTGCGCGTATGTTAGAGCCTAGAAAAAAAAAAACATTCATCATCAGCATATCCTGTTCCTTCCACTGATATTCCCAGCATCCACTTTGTTTAAAATGCCCAAGGTGTGTGTTTCTTCTCAGCCGCTTCGTCCCTGAACACCGCAAATGACATTTCTCTCCCAGCGAGGATGACATCATCAGTCACACTCCTGGGACGGCCAATCATTTCAAACATCCCACAGAAATCACACACACACTGACCCAAATAAAAGCTCAGAGTCACACAGAGAAACAACACGTCAGCTACAACCACACAAAGCCCAAACCTCTCAATTCACAGTTGCTATATAAAGTGCATTCTGGGGCAAAATCAGGTGAGAAAGAATGTTTCATTGATGCAGGAGGTGAACAGTGTCGTCAAGCTGCCAGGAACATAACAGTGCCATCATGGAGACAGTTGCTGTTATCTGATGATGTGAAGCAGGCCTTTGATTCTGCAATAACTAATGAGGACGCACATAAAAGTTCCTCCTCTTTTCTCAATAAAAAAAACAGTCTGTTCTTCTGAGATGAGAATCATTAATAATAATAATAATAATAATAATTATTATTATTTATTTATAATGCGCTTTTCTAAAACTCCAAGCGCTTACAAGAAAGTAAAAACAACAAAACACAGTAAACAATAAAAAATACAATAAAAAACACGGTAAGAATAAAAGATATCAAACATTAAAAACAGACCTAAAATATGAGTTTTAAGTAGCTTTTTAAAAGCGTCCAATGAACCGGCATTCCTAATGTTAGTGGGAAGAGCATTCCACAGTTTGGGAGCACGGATAGAGAATGCCCTACCTCCCATGGTGCTGAGTTTGCAGCGAGGCTGAAACAACGTAGGACCCGAGGCAGAGCATAGACAACGAGAGGCAGAGGATTCACAGTTTTCATGAATTCATTTCACGGTTTTGTTTTGGTATCATTAAATTGCATTCATGATAAACTTTTAATAAATTATGATGTGATTGCATTTGTGATAAAGTTCCTGTTTTGCATGAAAAAAATAGACCCTTTTGACATTTCTGGGTTTCTCCGCAGAGGAAGTAGTTGGGGGTAAACTTTAGAGCGCATTTAGAATCGGAGGGTAGAACAATTCATTTTTTACAACCCTATTTGCTGAAATAATTCCATGATGGTGTTATCAGGACTGTTAGAAAAAGGAAAAAATAGTGTAAGAGACTGACATCGACAGCCAGAGGAGAGAATAACGTCAAATTTACAATCTCGTCCCCATAGATGCTGTATTACAGACACCTTACACAAGCAATAATTCATTTTTTGTAAATTGATAAAAAGACATAATGCATATCTAAATACATATAAACCTACATAAGAATTTTTAAAAATATAAATATTAAAAACTTTCAATGATTTAAGATGCTGATGAACATTAAACACGCCATAACAGTCTTGCAAAAAGGCTCAATTAAACTTACAACTAAAGCCTCAATGGATTTACAATGTATAGTTGAAGTCATAATTATTAGCCCCGCTGTTTATTTTTTTTCCCCCAATTTCTGATTAACGGATGGAAGATTTTTTTCAACACATTTCTAAACATAATAGTTTTAATAACTCATCTCTAATAACTGATTTATTTAATCTTTGCCATGATGACAGTAAATAATATTTGACTAGATATTTTTCAAGACACTTCTATACAGCTTAAAGTGACATTTAAAGGCTTAACAAGGTTAATTAGGTTAACTAGGCAGGTTAGAGTAATTAGGCAAGTTATTGTATAAAGATGTTTTTTTTCCTGTTTTTTTCTATTTAGACCTTAAAATGGTTTTTAAAAAAATATTAAGAATTATTAGCCCCCCTTTGAATGATTATTTTTTTTTATATTTCCCAAATGATGTTTAACAGAGCAATGAAATTTTCACAGTATGTCTGATAATGTTTTTTTTCTTCTGGAGAAAGTCTTATTTGTTTTGTTTTGGCAACAATAAAAGCAGTTTTTAATTTTTTTAAACCCATTTTAAATTCAAAATTATCTCGTTGATCCCCGGCTGCAGCCATGGTTCAAGTCAAACGCACCTAAACTCATCAAAATGATTCAATTGTGAATCAAACTGCCTATAAATTCTTGCTTGCAACCAGCAAGATGTTTCAAAGCCAGGATGTCTATTGATTTGCAAAGCTCAACTCAAAATAATAATTCCTTTTTCCTAGAGAGTATTGACATCTGTAATAGTTTTATTTGATGCCTCATTAAATATTTTTATTTCAAAACTAAAGCGTTCCCTAATTCTTCTATTGCAAAGGACTGAACCAAACTCATCAAAATGACTCATTTGTGAGTCAAACTGACCAAATGATTCATTCATAAATCAAACTGCCTGTAAATTCTTGCCTGCAACCGGCAAGTCATTTTAAAACCAGGACGTCTATTTATTTTTTCACACAGCTTCACTTAAAACATTTATTTTTCTTCTAAGAAATTACATCATTGTAATAGCTAAAAAAAATAATAATAAAATATTCACTTAATTCTTCAACTGCACAGGACTAAATCAACTCATCGAAATGATTCACTGGCGAATCAAACTGCACATAAATACTCACTTGCAACCAGGACGTCTTATTTTTCTTTCGCACAACTCAACAAAACAACCAGCAGGTCTGAACATCAAAGCTCCGCCTAGATCCTTCACTTGTGTTGTTCTTTCATATTTCTCTGGCTTTTATCTCCCGATCACAGCAATCCCTTTTTATACCTTATATAGATAAACTCCCCCTTTTTTCTCACACACTTGGTTCCCTGTTGCTATTCAGCTGGGCAAAATAACCCTCAGTAAATCCTTCCAGCAGGTTCCCATATGAGGCAGGAATCTAACAAAGCAGAGCGAAAGCGCTTCTTCAAATATTTGCATAAAGAGTAGCAAAGGTAAAGTCTGGCCTTAAATAAAGTGACTTATGATAAGTTCGTCTTCAGGTGTTTATGTCATCATTCTTGTTCATGTGTCACCCTAGGACGTCGGCCACCGCTTGTTTACTTGTTTTCTTTGATTCTCGCACAGCAGAGGAAAACCTGGAGTCACTTTGGTTTTACCATACAAGGACAAGCTGTTAAATCTCACCCACGTTGTTATGGGTAACCCCGTCTTTGCTTGGTTTAGCGCTAAACACTCTTTAGTCTACAATGAAGCTCTCAAAGTCAAAGTGCAAAGTCGGCGGGGTGTTTTTTTTTTAAATATACAGAGTTGGCTGTTGCCATGGTGCTGTTTGCTGAGGAGATTCTCAGGGTGTCTCAGCCGGATCTCCCAGACTGTGGAATTTGGGATTGTGCACATGCTTGGTTTATTTTACAGCGTTTTAGCTCAACCTTAGTCCAGACTCATTTAATATGGTGGTGTAATAATGGCAAGGGTTATTTTGGTGAACTTCAATGGTGGAAAGAGTACTGAAAGATCATACTCAAGTAAAAGGACCATTACTTGCCTAAAAATGTAGTGCGAGTAAAAGTATCTGTTGTAAATATTACTCAAAGTATGAGTAAAAAGACCTCATAAGTACTCAAGAGTAGTGAGTAGTCAGTATTACGTTGTGAAAAGCTGATGCATTTGCATGTAATTTGTGGATGTGTGTAAACGTAACATTCTGTAGTGCATTAATTATTGCCCAGCAGGCGCACAACATCATAAGACGTTAATATTAGGCTAGATTTAGGTTGTGTTGTCATGTGACCAAAATTCTAGTAGTCAGCGTCTAAGGACAGTGTTATTTTGATGTCCAAAAATGACGTCAAATGACGTTGATATTTGGTTGATTTTAGGTTGTTGTAGAAAACGACCAAAATCCAACATCGAGCCAATAGCCCCTTTCACACATACAGACCTTTCCGGAAAATTACCGGCAATTGTCTCTCTGAGCCCCATACATCTTGTTTTAACGTCCTTTAGGAGGATCAAACCTTAATTAGGGGCGTCAATCCCCCCAAACCCCTGTGTAATTTGCACCCCGACGTTGATTTATAGATAATTCTGCATCATCACTGACACCAAATGTAGCTAAAATAGGCTCAGGGTATACTCGTTTCCCCATAACTTCTGATATTACTTAAAAAAAAAAAAAATACAATATTGAACTATTTTAGGACAACTCCAAAACATGTGACCGAGCGAGTTTGACTGCATCTGTCACACATTGGGTCTAGGGAAGGGAGCATCTTAGAGAGCTTTAATTTAGACAAGTGGAGTCGATGCAGGATCTTAAACTGTATTTTTTTATTATTATTATTTTTTAATAAGAATATGCAAAAATCATACAAATACAAGAAAACATCAACAGATAACAAATACAAAGCAACAAAAACAAAACAAAAACATCAACAATATAGTCAGGTACTGGTATGTGCGTGAGTGTGTGCGTGTGAGTGTGTGTATGCATGTAAAGGTAACTTGGTGGACAGGTCAGAGTACATACATTAGGAACAATAACAGTCAATAAATGAAGCAAGTGTCACAGATATAGATAAAACATATAGAACGAAACCAGTCAGAGGTAGGGAGTAACAACAATGCGCATTAATGTATGATAGTAAATTTGAGAGTAAAAAGAGAGAAAGGACAACAGTAATAACTGACAACAATAATAATAAATCACAAGTGCTACACCAACTACTACTACAGAAAGTTACTTATATTACAACTACTACTGCTTCTACTACAGCTACAACCACGACGACTACTACTAAAGTGTCTACTAATACTGATACTACTACAACGACTACCACTACAATGTCTACTGCGACTACTGCGATCTTAAACTGTATTTAACCATGCCTGATACACACACAACTCCTAAAATGTATTTAATAAATTAAAAACTGCTTTTATTCTAGTCGAAATAAAACAAATAAGACTTTCTCCAGAAGAAAAAATATTATCAGACATACTGTGAAAAATTCCTGAATCTGTGAAACATCCTTTGGGAAATATTTGAAAAAGAGAAATGACAGGAGGGTGAATAATTTTCACTTCAACATGCACTTATTGTACTGTTAGTGTTTCTGTTGGGTCCTTGGTATGTAAATCCTTTTTTCACTGCCACATATTATCCCTGATAATTCCTCCGGCTCTGCTGTTGTTTGAGTTTCAGGATTGAACAGAAAGGCCTTAACTGGGTCTAAAGCCAGGTGCTTTTTTGGGATTTATTGAACATTTTTCAGTGTTTTTTGAAGCTGAATGATTCCACAGATTGATTTCCGTAAGTTGTATGTGACATGGAAGCCAATATTTCAATAAAATGTTATGAAGACTTCTTTGAAGTAATATCTAAACCTCTAAACATCCAAGACAGGTAACCCATTTATTCATTTCCCTTCGGCTTAGTCCCTTATTCATCAGGGGTCGCCACAGCGGAATGAACCACCAACTATTCCAGCATATGTTTAACACAGCGGATCCCCGTCCAGCTGCAAGCCAGTACTGGGAAGCACCCAAACACTCGCACATTCACACACACTCATACACTACAGCCAATGTTATTCACCCAATCCACCTATACAGTAGCGCATGTCTTTGGACTGTAGGGGAAACCAGAGCACCCAGAGAAAACCCACGCAAACTCCACACAGAAACGCCAACTGGCTCGGCCAGGACTCGAACCAGCAACATTCTTGCTGTGAGGCGAACCACTGAGCCATCGTGCTGCCCACAGGTTAACCATTCAAACAGTAAGACAATCTATAAACATGGTAAAGTCAAAGTGAGATTGCGCTCTATAGGAGATGAATGTGCTGAAATTACAGATGGCCTTCGCCCCCATCCATTACAGCAGATTAAAAGCAGATGAGCAGAGCTTCAGCACATGAGCCACATGTGTGCGTCTATAGACCAGCACATCTCACTATACGCCAGCAAACTGAGCGTGAAAGTGAGATCAACACACACACACTTTAACCTCTTAATGCAATGGTAAACAATTGAAATGCAATTATTTTAGTGCTACAATCCTCATGCTTTGGATAAACTGCTTATAAACATATTTGAAATCATCAATTTCATACTGATATTATATCATTCATTCATTCATTTTCCTTCAGCTTGGTCCCTTATCCATCAGGGGTCGCCACAGCAGAATGAACCGCCAACTATTCCAGCATATGTTTTATGCCATGGATGCTCTTCCAGCCGCAACCCAGTACTGGGAAATTATATTAGATTTCAACCTAAATTGAAATGCTATTTGGGATCAAGGCAATTCAGGTGTTTTTTTTTTTAATAATCATGACGTTTAGCAGATATTTATTATCATTTTATATCATTATTAACATTTTATTACACATTAAATAAATATCTAACTAACAAATAAACAAAAGAAATTATTGATAACAACAGGAATTGTAACTTGTATGTACAGTTGAAGTCAGAATTATTAATGCCCCCCTTTATTTTTTCTACTAATTTCTGTTTAATGGAGAGAAGATTGTTTCAGCAAATTTCTAAGTATAATAGTTTTAAAAACTTATTTCTAATAACTGATTTATTTTTTCTTTGTCGTGATGACAGTAAATAATATTTTACTTGATATTTTTTAAGAGACTTCTATACAGCTTAAAGTGACATTAAAAGGCTTAACTAGGTTAACTAGGTTAAATAGGCAGGTTAGGGTAATTAGGCAAGTTATTCTATATTGATGGTTTGTTTTGTAGACTACTGAAAAAAAATTAGCTTAAAGGGGCTAATAATTCTGTCCCAAAAATAGTTTTAAAAAATTAAAAACTGCTTTTATTCTAGTCGAAATAAAACAAATAAGATAAAATATTCTCATACAATATTGTGAACATTTTCTTGCTCTGTTCAACATCATTTGGGAAATATTTAAAAGAGAAAAAAATCAAAAGGGGGCTTATAATTCTGACTTCAACTGTATGTGTATGTGTGTGTGTGTGTGTGTGTGTGTGTGTGTGTGTGTGTGTTTATTATAATAATATTATATTTTAAATAATATTATAAATTTTGACTACATCATGGTTACATTTTCTGCAGTTCTGTCTTCAATTTATGACGAAATTATGATTAAGTACAGCCAAATGTACATGTTATAAAAAAATATTAAATGCAAATTTAAAAAAGAAGAAAAATCTAGAAGCAAAAAAATTTGTTGAAATTGTGTAGGCTGTGATTTATTTTTGCAATATTTAGCTTGAATTGAATTTTATTATCTCTCAATTTATAAATATTTTCAGTGACTAAAATATTGTTTTAATCAATATATCTGCTTAATCAATCTGTTTTGTTTAAATGCACCAAAATACACTGCCTATATCCACTGAGAAATGGATACAAATATTAATGTTCAAAATGGGGTGTACTCAATTATGCTGAGCACTGCGTGTTGACTTCATTTAACAAAAAACATACCCGGAATTCATTTTCTCATGGATGAGAAATTATCCACAGATTCAACGGCATCAAAAATAGCAGTTAAAAATGACGACCAAAGAAACATCTGTGATCAAAAGAGCTCTCTCACACACAGAGAGACGCTCAAACAGACACAACACAATCCAGACAAATCAAAACAACAGAGAGGGAAGAATCCTATTGGACGAGGCCAGATTACACAGATGCAGCATGGGTATTGTGATTCCGATCCAAACAGGCTGTGATTGGACGTTTAAGCCCATGTTGCTGCCAATAGCCTTGTTTTGCATTATTTGTGTGTGTGTGTGTGTGTTCAGCTCAGTGATTGGATAGTTAAGCAAGTGCTGCAGCCAATGACCTTGTTTTGCATTGTGTGTGTGTGTGTGTGTTCTGTTAACAGTCACATGGACAGAAGGTCTGGAAAAGGACTCGTCTCTCGCCTTCACACTTCCAAACAAACTTTCTCTGCTTTCTCTCAATGTGTGTGTGCGCACGCGCGTGTGTGAGTTAAAGAGGTCTGAATGGACTGGCTCCAGAATATTCCAGTCAAACCGTCCAAGCAAAATGATTTCATTGTTTAAGTCCCATTCACTCTCCCTGGTGTCCTCATTATGACACACACACACACACATACACACACACACACACACACACACACACACACACACACACACGCTTAAATATACATGGATGAAATCCAAAATCAACATACTAATATCATATGAAGAGCCTAAGTCCAACTGAACTTGTCCAAACTGTTTTCCCTGCACACTTTCAGTAAATGTGACTCAATTATATTTCAGTCCAATGTCAAAAGTAATAAATAGAAAATCTATATACATATATATTTTTATAAAATTAAGCCATTTATTAATAATATTAATATTAATACTATTGTTATTATTGTTATTATTATTATTATTATTATTATTATTATTATTATTATTATTAAGTCCTGGCATATGTGCATTTCCCTCTAAAATTCAAAATGAAAAGGTCAGAATAATAGAAGTAATAAATCAAAACACTGCTGTGGAGTTTGTTAAACTTTCTTAAATTTATGCTTGAATTTAAAATAAATCATTACTATTTTTTATGTTCTAGATAAAACATTCATAATAGATCAAATAAATAAATAAATAAATAAATAACTTCATTAAATGAATAAAATAAATAAATGAATGAATAAATAAATAAATAAAATAGATAAACAATAAAATAATTAAATAAAAATAAATAAATTAATTAATAGATTCATTAATTAATTAAAACAAATAAAAAGAACAGCCTATGTTGAATGAAAAACAGTAATATTTTAATATGATACATTAAAGTTTTATAATACCAAAAAATAAATATTAAACTAAAATCATAGTATAATGTTTGTACCTTCTTAATTTTTATGACAAATAAAGCTAACTAAAACATACTACAAGAGTTAGGGATTTAATGTATCGTGAATTAATAATAATAATATTTTAGAAAATGTTTTTAATAAAGCAAATTAAAGTTCATTAAATATAAAAAAATATATATATTTTTTTTTTATGGGAAATAAAGGTAATAAAAATACTAACAATATTAAAGATGTGGGAGCGGCTTAGTGGTGCAGTGGGTAGTACCATCGCCTCACACAGCAAGAAGGTCGCTGGTTCGAGCCCCGGGTGGGGCAGGTGGTGTTTCTGTGTGGAGTTTGCATGTTCTCCCAGTGCTGGTGTGGGTTTCCTCAGGGTGCTCCGGTTTGGTTTCCCCCACAGTCCAAACACATGCGCTATAGGGGAATTGAGTAAGCTAAACTGGCCGTAGAGTGTGTTTGTGTGTGTGTGTGTGTGCATGTGAGGGTGTATGGGTGTTTCCCAGCACTGGGTTGCAACTGGAATAGTATCGGCTGCATCAAACTTATGCTAGATAAGTTGCCGGTTCATTCCACTGTGGCAAATAAATGGACTAAGCCGAAGGAAAAATATTCATTTTAGCATCTAGCCTCTCTCTCTCTCTCTCTCTCTCTCTCTCTCTCTCTCTTCTGAAGTGGCATAAATGTGTGTTGGCAGCCTGGGCTGATCTTGCCTGGCAACACAGAGGGCAGTGAATCCTGAATCCTCTGCGGATCCGTGCCAGTGTTTCCCTCCACAACACAACACAGCACAGCTCATGCATGCAGACTGAACTGTGACAGGTTGAGTAAAGGTAACACAATCTGCCTGCAATTATACCAACCACCTTCATCTGAGCACCAGCCGCTTTAACAAGGGCACTTATCATTTAGAGGAGCCTCCTACCTTTAAACAGCCTTCCACAAAACATCTGTCCAGACCTTTAAAAACTAATGCTGAGGTTTGGTCCAATTACCATCCCATTTGCCTGCTCCCTGAAAACAAGCCGTTTATTGCTCTGCTTTTCTCACTCATAACTTGTGCCGCGTCCTGATTCAATCACATATACTGCCTCCTAAAAGTATACGTGATATTAATTATAGAAAGTAAATCACATTATACTGAACAACTTCAAGACATGTGCGCTTTAGAAATGCAGCAAACCGCTTGGAACCATTAAACGTGTCCAAAAAGACGTCCAAAATCTTTACATGCATTGACCCAGAGAAGTACAGTTAAAGGCAGAATTATTAACCCCCCAAAATTATTAGCCCCCCCTGTTTATTTTTTCCCCAATTTCTGTTAAACAGGGAGAAGATTTTCAACACATTTATAAACATAACAGTTTTAAAAACTCATTTCTAATAACTGATTTATTTTATCTTTGCCATGATGACAGTAAATAATATTTGACTAGATATTTTTCAAGACACTTCTATACAGCTTTTCAAGAGTTCACGCTTAGCTAAAGATTAATAATAAAGCTTGTTTGGCGTGCTGTCCCGGGAGAGAGCCCTGAGCTTAAAAGATCCTCGAGCCCTGGGCTCCCTCCCGTTGCAAGGCGAGAGGGGAGTTTGAGCTCAGGTAGATCTCGATGACTCCCCCTCCTGCTTATTGTAGTTAAGTGTCGGATATGGATGCTGAGAAGGTGTACTCAGAGCTTGGCTAAAATATTTTGGATTAATTGTTTAGGGTGCTTGTTTTTGAACTGTGGGAGGAAACCGGAAGACCCGGGGAAAACCCATGCGATCACGGGAAGACCGAGCAAAACTCCACACAGAAATATCGCCTGGTTTGGAAGGGAATTAAATCAGGGGCATTCTTGCTGTGAGGCAATAGCGCTAATCACTGGCCACCGTGTCGCCCGTTTAAAAGGAGAGAAAGTAGGGTTGGGTGGAGGGGTTTCTTCAAGACGAAGATATTGAGATGAGAAAAGTCTGGTTATTTAAACTGAGTTAAGGATCGTCTGATAGGATAATTAGTCATTGGCTAAAGTTCGAACAGCTGTGAACAATTATAAGCACGTGATTCTCTCGAAATTTGTTTATAAATAAACTTAGGTTAACTAGGCAGGTTAGGGTAATTAGGCTAGTTATTGTATATTTATTGTATATATATATATATATATATATATATATCTTTGTTCTGTAGACTATATAAAACATATAGCTTAAAAGGGCTAATAATTTTGTCTTTAATTTTTTAATTTTTTTTTTAAACTGCTTTTATTCAAGCTGGAATAAAATAAATCAGACTTTTTCTAGAAGAAAAAATATTATCAGAAACACTGTGAAAATGTCCTTGCTCTGTTGAACATTCCTTAGGAAATATTTAAGAAAAAAAATCGTAAACAGAGTTATCTATTTGTCGAATGTATAATGACTGAAATCGTTAAACAGCCTTAAACATTCACTAAATGGAACGAATAAATAATGGAAGTAAGGGGCAAATGAAGGAAGGGCCGAACAAGAAATGGAAGGAAGGACCGAACAAAGAAAGGTAGGACCGAACTAATAAAAGGAAGGAAGGACTAGAAGAAGAAGATCCGGTTAAATAGATTCGTTCGCAATCGGGATACAGAAATAAAAACCCATTATTGGGCATAAATGTTTTAAAGTAATAGTTTTAAGAGTCTGCATTTAATGCTGGCACCGTGCTGCTGTCATGTCCACTCGTTGTTTTTGTCGCGGGAGCAACAGCGAGGATGACTGGAGGAGGACCGGCTCGATCTGGCAAATGGCAGCAGGATAACAGACATACAGAGGTGCGAAAGGGTCAAGCACCTGCAGCGCGAATTATTTTTACTTCTAAACGCTTTACAGTTAGATTATGTATTAAATACATTTACAAATACGAAAACGAAGGAGGTTTTTGCTATAATTTTAGTTAGTTTCAGTAAGTTTTGCATGTACACAATACAGTTTCAGTTAGTTCTAGTTTTTATTTTTATTTCAGTTGTCGACAACTATTTTACATTTCGTTTTGTCGTTAGTTTTCAATAAGTATAATAACCTTGCTTCATTGAGTCAGAATCTCGCCATTTAAAATAAAATTTATTAATTACATTACATTTGAAAATTCATGGATAACAACAATATCCAGTAGTATTCAAATAATTTTAATATGATTCGCTTTTGGTACTTTGCAGCTTTTTATTGGTTATTTTTTTGTTTCATGAATAGGGTTCAATATTTAGAAATAAAAGTTACTTATAAACTGTTTTCTCTATTTTAAAAACAATATAGTAGTAAAAGACAACCACACTTGCATCAGATTGTGTTTTCTTGCACAGCTGGATGTTGGACTCAAGAAAAATGCTTGTTTGCATTGGTCAAAACTGATTAGCTGAAGTCATGACAACCAACACAGAATTCGGGTCGGTCTTAAAGCCTTTTCGATGGGTTATTTTCACTTACTGCGATGACATAGCAGTCAAAACAGGACAACTAAACTCATGAACGGGACAAATTCTGGACCTTTGTCAGTGAGTGTGGGTCTTTCGAACCACCCGAACCCCCCCGGCTACTGGCCTGTGATATCACAAATTTTCATAAATTGTTACAAGTAGAAATCGAATTCCTGATAACAACAATTTGCATTTCAACAAGTGAAAGTTGAACTGTTGAACTCACATCCAGCGAATGAATAAAAGTCTAATGCAGACTGCATGATTTTAGCCCTGATGTTGACTCACCGACATCACAAGCAAATCGGTGCTCGTGCATGCGAGTGACAATCACACAATGTGAACTATCAAAGACTTCATCTGAGAGAATCACGGATGCCTGTGAGATGTTTGGCGTGCTAAATATATGGAGCTGTCGGCGAATCAAATCATGCCGTGTTAGATGAGTTTAAACTGCTTGTTCCAAGGACAAAGTCCTTGGAAATCTTTATACACACACTTTTATAAGTGGTCTGGATCCACTGTTTTTAAAGTTATCTGCATAGTTTCGAGAGTTTAAAAGTCTCAGGTTTTTGCTGAATGATCTTTTGGCTTGAGATAATTCACTGATTGAGCCTCTGATAGAAAAAAATCAGCTTCAAATGTGCGGTTTTACCACTAAACGTGAGCTCGTACTTTCAGTACAGGAGAGTTCAGAAGCAGATCTGCCAGAAAAGAGGATTACTGAAGAGACAAAAAGAGCTGGAGAAAGAAATCCACGGACTACTTTCATGCTAAAAATACTTTTAAATAACTCCATTGTGTGTGTGCGTGTGTGTGTGTGTGTGTGTGTGTGTGAGTGTGTGTGTGTGAGTGAGTGAAATGCAAAAATAGAAACATAAGAAAGTTGTCAGGTGGTATCACAGAATAGATTTATAAAGAGCATCAAGCAGTATTTAAAATAACTCACTATTTTCAACCCAGGCTTATTCTGAAAACGTACCGCTATATACTTTTCTGGAAAACGCCAAATATATCCCAGGAGGTATGTTTTTTTTTGCAGTTTTTGTTTTCGCGAATCCACTGTGTACGCTTTATGAGATCTCTCCGAAATTTACTTGAGAATGTCTCTCGCAAGTGCCATTCGCGTCGGCTGTTCTCGCGTAAATCGGCCGCTGTCGACTGACTGACTGACCAATCGACTGACCTACCCTACTACTTTTCTAAAAACACGATAGACAGCAATTCAGAAAATGTTTTAGAAAGCAATCCAGACAAAAAGCCCTCGTCTGATTTTTACCACGTTTTCAGATTTTACCACATTCCCACCATGTTATTTACTTGTTTATTTTATTTGTTGGCCTCTGTTTTGGTCTTACCTGCTTCCTGGAACTGTTCTTCACAGGACTCGAATCCCGTCATCGTGGTCAACTCCTCTCTGCGTCTCAAGTCTGCCAACATACATGGCGAGCTAACTAGACACACTGGTAACAGCAGGAAAGCCGTCCATATGGAGGTAAGCGGTCAGCTCGTCAGCACGAAAAGACGTCATACCGCCCCATAGTGTTCGTTTTAAAGATGAAATGCAGCCATATGTACTTCTGGCTACATAATTCCCGATCTCCAGAAATGTATATAGGGCTACGTTTTCACAATGAACCTGTGTTACTTTTTTAAATTAAACTTAAAATATGTTGCTCTGGGTACATTTGGATTATAAATCCACTAGGGGGCACTGTCAAAAATGTTTTATCTGAAATGTTATTGTCGGTTCATTCCGCTGTGGCAACCCAGGATTAATAAAAAGACTAAGCCGAAAAGAAAATGAATGAATAAATAAAATATGTTATTTATGTTTTGGTTTAGATTTACTCATGTTTCTTATTTTTATGCACATCTTGGAATATTGCATAAAAATGCTTAATGAAATCTCCACTTTTATCTGCATCAATTTTAAAAACGCAAATAAAATCATAAAAATTTGCATAAACTAAAATGGAAAGACATTTACAGAATAAATTCCAACATGCACATAACAAATGTCATGTGATTTTGTTTTAACATTTTGTGGTGATGAAAATGAGTGTAATGCAACAGCATTAATACACAAACCAGTGTTTCCAGCACATTGTAAAACAACTGAAATTAATATTTTTAAAATCCCTCAGCCAAAGTCCGTCATCACAGTCAGGCATACCTGTCAACATTGGGATGTAAAAATAAGGGATATGCCCACCATATTAAGGGATTAATCCGGGGTCGCCACAGCAGAATTAACCGCCAACTTATCCAGCAAGTTTTTACGCAGCAGATGCCCTTCCAGCTGCAAGCCATCTCTGGGAAACATCCACACACACACACTCATACACTACGGACAATTTAGCCAACCCAATTCACCTGTACCGCATGTCTTTGGACTGTGGGGGAAACCGGAGCACCAGGAGGAAACCCACACAAACGCAGGGAGAACATGCAAACTCCACACAGAAACGCCAACTGAGCCGGGGATCAAACCAGCAACCTTCTTGCTGTGAGGCGAACGTGCTACCCACTCCGCCACTGCGTCGCCCTGACATCCTTATATGTTATTATTATTAATTGTGTGTGTATGTCTGTTTAAACCTGCACCCAAAAGCCAGACTTTCTCTCCGCTTCAAATCACATGTACAGAATCCATTTGGGAAACAGCATCTGTTTATCACTATAGAGCACGCAGCTGACAGTCATGCACCATTATATGACTGTTTTGAGGATTGTATAGGATAGGCGACGGCACCTGTAATCAAAAGGAAATACAATTGCGCCATTTTTAATATTTATTTATAAGTGTTTTCATTCTTAAACAAAGAGAAAGCACAGAAGACTCACGTTTTAGACTAAATGACGACCCCTGGTGGTTCGGCGGTATGGATTGCGTATAGGGAGGCTTGGCAGTTCAGAGAAAGACTAAAAATACGGGATAGAACAGTAAAATACGGGAGAATCCCGGGAAAAACAGGAGGGTTGACTGGTATGCACGTCCATAGAGGCGGCAGAATAGTGAGGGTAGCGTCCGCGACACCCTCATCCACCCAGCACACGCTACCACCCCCCCTCCCTGGTCCTTGTCTACGACCACTTCACCCAGCCCACGCCCCCACTGCCTCATCACTATGTGAACCGGTCACTTCCGTTTTCAGTTTCGGGTTGACTGCGTCAGGATCATCGTTTGCCTAAAGCACCAGTTCAGCTTGCTCCAGCCCTGATCACAGCAAGTGATGATTTTGTTTGGAAAGAATACTGGAAACCAGTAACCACTTCCATAGTATCAAAGAAAATACTAAGGAAGTCAATGGATTTCAACATTCTCCAAAACATCTTCTATTATGTGTTAAGCAGAAGAAAGTAAAAATTCAGGTGAATTCAACCAATTTTAATTTTAAGAATTTTTAGACTGGACATTTCATTTAAGTAATTGCACTAGTGAATAAATTGTTGATGAAACAGTCAAAATGACAAGAATGTTTTAATAAAAGGAAGATTTGGTGTTCAGAAATGTCTCAGCGGTGTTGTGTATGACTGATGTGTGTTGTGACGTTGACGGTAAAAACTGCAGCGAGCGTCACTGGATTGTGTCATGACGCCTGAAATAGACGGAGAGTCTTTTCTGTCAGGATTTTCTGATACATCTGGAGAAGCTGAGCTCTAAATCTCACTATTATGTTCAGCTCTGCGATAAAAGCACAAGTCATGATGGGATCGATCTAGAAAAAGTTTCGTTCTCGCTCTTTTACTTCTTTAAGCTAACTTTTAAAGCCTGGACATAATAAGAGGCTTATGAAATGTAAATGAAAGGTCGTTGAGTATAAGCTCACAGGGAGACGCTGATACTGACGTAATGTTTTCATATAATTAAACACGTTAATTTCATATAATTAATCAAACATTTTTTAATAACATTTATTTTCGTGTATTTAAATATATAAAATTTAATTAAATATATAACATAAATATATAAAATTTTTATTTTAATTGAACGCATTAAAATATAAAAATATATATACATTTATAATTAATAAATAATAAATAAACATAATCATATAAAATAAATGTATTGTAATGTGGTAAATTTTCCATGAAATAATTTTTTATTATGTTTCATTTATTTATAATAATTACTAAATTATATAGACAAAATAAAAAAAAACAACTGTATTTTATTAAAATAAAAAAACAAAAACTATATATACACTAAAATACAATAAATGAAAAATGGAATTCATCTCTCTCTCTGTCTAACAAATTAGACAGAGCCTGATGTCTTGATTAAATTAAAGGAATTTACTCACCCTTTACTGTTTTTTCTTTCTATGGAAGTCAATGGTTACAGATTTTGAACATTCTTCAAAGTTTCTTCTTTTGTGTTCAATTAAGGTCATAAAGGTTTGGAACTACATCAGCGTGAGTAAATAGTACATTTTCATATTTTGGGGGGTGAACTACTTTAAATACTGTACACATTCGAGGGATGGACTAAAATCGTTTCACAATATACACAAGGGCAGATTTCCACGTCAGATTTAATCTCACTCTTTCTGCGGATTTGAGATGTTTAAGAAAAAACAACACGAGTGATTATTATTGTTATTACAGCTTCTTGGACGCAGCTCATATGAGTGTGTTGTGCTGATTACATTATGAACTGTCATAAGAACAACAGCAGGTCCTTCTGTCTGTCCTTTCACTACACTCTGCTCTGCTTACACACACAGGGTCATGCAGAGGTGAAGTGGTGGAAGATTAAAGCAAAGTATTTACAGTAAACTGCAGAATAATGCTAAGTTTGTGCTTTCTCACACTATTGAACAAAAATAAGTTATTTA
>NC_141043.1:44452500-44470000 GCF_052040795.2 Danio rerio | reverse complement strand
TAATAAACGGCAAAAAACGGACAAACTACTTGCTCTACAAACAAATGTTTGCATGACTACACAGACCAAGTAGAATAATATTACAAGGAAATATCAGTTTGCAACATCAAACAGCGAAACGAGCAGATTTTAATGTCTAAAAGTGAATGGAAGTGAATGAGACCGGAAGTCTTGTGCCAAAAAGATTCAAATGGCTGCGCCCGCTCGTCTGCGGAGAATAAGGTCAATACATTATTGGAGATTAGCGAATAGAGCTTTTTGTTGAAAGTACGCCTCATCTTAAAAATGAAAGTTTTTCTCCATTTCTCAGTAAATATAAGCAATGTGTTTTGGTGCATTCAAACAAAACAGATTTTTTAAGCAGATATATTAACTAAAAACATCAAAAACATCAAACATATTCAGAAATAGAAAGATAATGATAATAAATTCAAGCAAAATATTGAAGAAAAAAAAAACTTGTGTCAACGTAGAAAATTTCAACTAAATTAAATTTAAATTTGTTCACATTTTTGCTTCTCTATTTTCCTTTAACACATAAATTTGGGTGTACTAGTTTTTGGAGCGTTATCGTAAGCTGTTTTGTTAGATAAACTCCAGATTTGGCTTAAGTACTGACTAATGTAATGTATATGCACAAATACAATATTGTAGCTTCCTATTAAAAGAAATATGAATATTTTTAACATTTTAAATATGAATTTAAAAGAAAGAATTGAGAGGGGTGTATATATATATATATATATATATATATATATATATATATATATATATATATATATTCAAATGGGGTAAATATACATACAAACAGTTGAAATCAGAATTATTAAACCCCCTTTAGATTTTTTTTCTTTTTGAAATATTTCCCAAGTGATGTTTAAGAGAGAAAGGAAATTTTCACAGTATGTCTGATAATATTTTTTCTTCTAGAAACAGTCTTATTTGTTTTACTTCAGCTAGAATAAAAGCAGTTTTTAATTATTTAAATTATTTATAGAAGCGTCTTAAAAATATTTAGTCAAATATTATTTACTGTCATCATGGCTAAGATAAAATAAATCAGTTATTAGAAATGAGTTATCAAAACTATTATGCTTAGAAATGTGTTAAAGAAATCTTCTCTCCATTAAACAGAAATTGAATAAAAAAATAAACAAGGGGGCCAATAATTCAAGGGATTTATTAATTCTGATTTCAACTGTGTGTGTGTGTGTGTGTGTATTTATATATATATATATATATATATATATATATATATATATATATATATATATATATATATATATATATATATATATATTTATATATATATATATATATATATATATATATATATATATATATATATATATATATATATATATATATACATATACATATATATATTTAGAATCCATCTGTATTGTATTTATTTATTTATTAGTGTATTTAATTAAATAATATCATCTTGTATTTATTTGTAATGCATTGCAATATCAAAATAAAGATAACTATTTATTAAATAAATATACATAATCATGTATAAGCTTTCCATTCATTTATTTGAAAAACTTTCAATTAATTACAATTATATATTTATATATATATATATATATATATATATATATATATATATATATATATATATATATATATATATATATATATATATATATATATAGTTTTTTAGAACGTATTAGAACATTTATGGTTATTCGTAAAAATTCATGAAAAATATATAAAAAATAATACATAAAAGCATATATAATAAAAAAATACAATAACTTGTTTAGATAAAATCTGTTGTTTACTCTATTTACAATTTTTATGTAAAAAAAAAAAAGTCAAAATCTTAAACAACATTTTGTTTACCATAATAAACAACATATCCTGAGAGTTACAACTAATACAATCCTAAATAAATAAAAAAATGAAATTAAAAAAGACTTCAGGGGCCAAAATCACATGACTTTTTTGATGCGCATGCTGGAATTTATTCAGCAAATTTGTTTTCATAGTAGTTTATGCACATGTTTTCTTAGAAGATAAAAGGTTTATCCTTCTCACTTGTGCGCATCAGCATTTACAATTTAAGCACATCTTAGTGTTTCCATTGAGCAGTTTTGCCACGCAAAAGATTGGCATAATCCAAAATGTGCATAAAATCAGGTGGATGGAGACATATAGAGATTGTAGTTTGATGCCATCGTAGTTTAGACACGTTTTCTTATCCAAAATCCAAAATGAGCATAAAAACAGGTGGATGAGAACATGTCTACAGCTGATTGGCGGGGAGTGTGGATTACAGAGCAGCACGCGCAGCAGACGAGGGGATCCTGCATTGTTCCTATGGAGACGGAGCAGGGAAAGTCGGGACCTCCAATAGGGAAGTTGGAGGAGGAGGAGAGACTCTCCCCAAATCTGCCATCAGCAATATTACATGCGCCGTGGCACAGTTTCCTCTCTGAGCATCTGTGATTATGTTAAGCCACGCAAAACACGTGAGATCAAGACAAAGGCAGTGTGAACATGCGGGACGCTCTCTCTGTGCTCGCTGATGCCAGAGAAACAGCACAATACATACTACTTCGCTTTTTTTTTTGTCTGAAGTCAAGCACATGGCAGCACATTCACATCATATGGGGGAAAGAGAACTCTGTTCAGAACCTAATTCCATGGCACAGGTCTTTCATTCGTTTTCCTTCAGCTTTAAGTTCTTTATTTATCAAGGGAATGAACCGCCAACTATTCCAACATATGTTTTATGCAGCGGATGCCCTTCCAGCTGCAACCCATCACTAGGAAACACCCATACACACTCATACACATCGGTCAATTAAGTATATTCAATTCACCTACAGCGCATGTGTTTGGACTAAGGGGGAAACCGGAGCACCTGGAGGACTCGAACCAGCAACCTTTTTGTTGTGAGGCGACAGCGCTAACCACTGTGCTGCCATAGATTTGTTTACAATTGCATACTAATATATTAGTAGCAAGATTTAAAGGGATATATTTCAGCCAAAAATTAAAGTTCTGTCATCATTTGCTTATATTAAACTTGTTTTGAACCTGTTTGAACGCAAATGAAGATATTTTGAAAAATGTTGGAAACCTGTAACCATTGACCTCAATAGTATTTGTTTTTCCTACTATGTAAGTCAATGGTTCAACGCTGTTCAACAGAAGAAAGAAAGTCAAACAGGTTTGGAATGACTTGAGTAAATTGTGATCGACTTAAAATTTTGGAATGAACTGTCCCTTTAATAATCCTGTATTGGGTGAAGAACCATATAATACCAAACATGTAATGTGATGTGTATTTGTACAGTGCATTTATCATGTATGGCCATACACCCAAAGTGTAATCATGAAGGGGGGGTTGGGGCAACTCCGCTTGGATGATGCGACAGCAGCCACAGGACAACAGCACCAGCGCGCTCACCACACACCAGCTATAGGTGGATTGGGGAGACAGTGATAGAGCCAATTCAGTGGATGGGGATGATTGGGAAGTCATGACGATTAAGGGCCGAGAGGGGATTTGGCCAGGACACTGGTGTTACACCCCTACTCTTTACGAGAAGTGCGATGGGATATTTAATGACCACAGAGAGTCAGGACTCGGTTTAAAGTCTCATCCGAAAGCCAGTATAGTGTCTCCTTCACTATACTGGGGCATTAGGACTCACACAGACTGCAGGTTGAGCTCCCCCTATTGGCCTCACTAACACCAACAGCAACCTAGTTTTCCCATGTGGTCTCCCATCCAGGCTCAGCCCTGCTTAGATTCAGTGAGTAACCGGTGTTGGGCTGCAGGGTGATGTATATATAACTATAAATGAAAATGAAGGATAAAAAAACCCAGCAAGATGAAGGTATACTGAGCAAATCTATCTAAACAAGATTTTAAAAGATATTTCGCCCAAAAATATAGCAAGTTCGGTCATCATTTACGCACCCTTGCTTTTAACCTGTTGAACGCAAAAGCAGATATTTTGAAGAGAACTGGAAACTATTGACCTCCACATTAATTGTTTTTCATACTATGGAAGTCAATGGTTACAGGTTTTAAAGCATTCTTCAAAACATCTTCTTTTGTGTTTAACAGAAGAAAGAAACTCTTAAATGTTTATAAGCACTTGAGAGAACTGTTCCTTTAATACTTATTAATATTGGGTGAAGAACTATATAATAAAAAAAAAAAACATGAAAATGGAGGAAGATAAAAAACCCAGCAAGATGAAGGTAAATTGAGTAAATTCAGCATTCATTCATTTTCCTTTAGCTTAGTCCCTTATATATTAGGGGTTGCCACAGTGGAATGAATCACCAACTATTCTGGCATATGTTTTATGCAGCAGATGCCCTTCCAGCCATAACACAGTACTGGGAAACACCCATACACTCTCACATTCACACACACACATATAAACTACAGCCAATTTAGTTTATTCAATTCACCTATAACGCGTGTATTTGGATTGTGGGGGAAACTGGAGCTCCTGAAGGAAACCCAGGCTAACACGGGGAGAACATGCAAACTCCACACAGAAATGCTAACTGACCCAGCCGGGAATTGAATGAGCGACCTTCTTGCTGTGAGACAACAGCGTTAACCACTGAGCCACCGTGCCGCCTGCAATAACCAACTAATGTCAAAAAAAGGCCTTACTTCAAAAAATCAACTTGTATCTTTCTTGTTAAACATAACAAACAGAATTTAAAGGTGAAGATTTGGTACTTACCTGGAGAAGATGATTGGGACGGGATTAGTAGAGGGAAAACATGGAAGAGAAAGAGAAAAAGACATAATTAGTCAATGAACATACTGTACTGTGAGTGTGTGTGCAGTATATAATACATTCATTAATTTCCCTTCAGCTTAGTCCCTTTATTCATCAGGGGTCGCCACAGTGGAATGAACCACCAACTTATCCAGCATATTTTTTACGCATCGGATACCCTTCCAGCCGCAACTAATCACTGGTAACATCCATACACACTCATTCACACACATACACAGCAGACAATTTAGCTTACCCAATTCACCTATACCATATGTCTTTAGAATTGTAGAGAACCCGGAGGAAACCCACACAAACACAGGGAGAACAAAAATATTTAAATATTACAAGTAAATTATTATAAATATTAAACTCTTTCAACTCGTTTCATTTATTATGTGAAGTAAATGTGTACATATTAAATATTTACGGAGAAAATTCTATTAATCCTTGACACTTGATATTACAATTGAAACATTCTCTTAGATTTGACTACACCTCTTAGATTTGACTACACCAAAAAGTCATTACTTTCAGTGTACATGCAATTAAAAGACTCAAGGTATCGGTAGAAATTTCAGAGCGTAAAGGGCAAGGGCACAAGCCTAAGCTGAACAACCCTGATCTCCGATCCCTCGGGTTTCAAGACACGTCATTCATCTAGAAGCGATATTCCCACATGAGCTCAGGACTATTTTGGCAAATCTTTGTCAAGTACCATAATACGTAGTTACATCCACAAATGCCAGTTAAAACTGTACTGTGCCAAAAGGAAGCCCTATGTTAACAGTGTCCAGAAGCACTGTTGATTTCTCTGGGCTTAAAGGCATCTGGGATGGTCCATCATATGGTGGAAACATGTACTGTGGTCATATGAAACAGTATTTCAGCTATTTTTTGGGGAGAAATGGACGTCGAGTTCGAAAATCTGAACTTCAGCGGACATTCGCGCCGCGTTAACCAATTAGAAGCTTGCTCTTCTGGGGGGCGTGATTGTGATGTAGAACCTGTTGATGGTGTACCGGGGGAAATCCTCCAGCCGACACCGACAACAAGTCATCAAACTGGGCTTGGCTCAGTCAGAAGCACTGCTGAAAGCCTCCATCATCCAGGTTCAGTTTCTGGAGGAGTTTATGAGCTCACAGAGCTGGATGCACCTCTGAAAGAAACTAGTGGACTCAGACACGACCCTAAATGTATCGACGCTGTTTTTCAGTCTTCATAAAGCACATAAACACTGTTATTTTCTTCATAAAATCCATGTTAGCCATTTAGCTATGAAGCTAGAGTCACCGGGCAGAAAGAAGCCCTGCCCATCACGTGAATCCGCGTCTGTTCTGAAGTGAATTTGATGCGCGAATGAAGCGGATTTGACGCGTGAATGAAGCGAGTAAACTCAAATGGTCACGCGGCAATTTACGCGCGATTTATCCGCGCGTTTCGCGTCTGTTGTGAACACAGCATCAATGCCCTTGGCAAAGGTAACTTGCACTTCTGTGATGGCACCATTAATGCTAAAAAATACATAGAGAATTTGGAGCACAATATGCTGACTTCTTTTCCAGGGATGTCCTGACTGCAGACAAAGAGAATACAGGTACTTGACTGGCCTGTCTGCAGTCCCGACCTGTCTCCAATAGAGAACGTGTGGCGCATTTTGAAGCACAAAATGTGACAATGAAGACTCTGTACTATTTTCAACCTTAAAACTTGCTTGCAGCAAGAATGGGACAAAATTTCGCCTGAAACACTTCATCATCACTTGGTGTCTTGAGCCCCTAGACGTCTTTTAAGTGTTGTGAAAAGAAATAGCAACATTAAAAAGTGGTAAATGCTTTACTGCAGTGACTTTTTTTAATTTGTTGCAAGAACCATTAATTAATTAATTTTCCTTCCCCTGTTGAAAAATCCAGCTTAAACCAGCCTAGGCTGGTTGGCTGGTTTTAGCTGGTTGACCAGCCTGGTTTTAGAGGGGTTTTGGCCATTTCCAGGCTGGTTCACAAACATTTCCAGCCTGGTCTTAGCTGGTCAGGCTGGAAAATGACCAGCCAAATCCAGCTAAAACCAGCTTGACCAGCCTGGTTTAAGCTGGATATAGCTGGTTTTGGCTTGATTTCCCAGCTTGGCTAGGCTGGTCAAGCTGGTTTTAGCTGGTCATCTCCCAGCCTGACCAGCTAAGACCAGGCTGGAAATGGCTGGAAACCAGCTTGGAAGTGGCCAAAACCCCTCTAAAACCAGCCTGGTCAACCAGCTAAAACCAGCCAACCAGCCTAGGCTGGTTTAAGCTGGATTTTTCAGCAGGGTCAGCTTAGTCTCTATTTCAGAGGTCACCACAGCGGAATGAACCGCCAACTATTCTTGCATATGTTTTACGCAGCGGATGCCCTTCCAGCAAATCATCTCAAAATCAGTCTGATTATCATAGGGTGTTCGTCCAGCCAAAGTGTACACTTGCTAATATTCAAGCACATACCAAAACACACTCCAGCAGACGTTTCAAATTCCTCCCTGATTGATTTAGCATGCAGTTTACACATTAAAGATCGTCTGTCTTCTCTGGCAGACGACAGCAAACAGACATCAGCGCTGGAAAGATCACCAATAAAGCCATTAAGCCAGTTAGCAGACAAGAAGGTCATAAACGCACCACAAAACCAGATCACACCTCGCTAATGCTGCATGCTAACGCTAATCTAATCGACAGACGTAAACACGGTGATGTGGAGAAGTAAAACAGGGCTGCACTGAGTGTGTTTAAAGCTCTTTAACTAGTTTATGGCCTCAGTAAATGACGGTTTGGGAATGATAGATGCTCACAGGAATGACGGAGGAATGCTAAAGTGTCTGGATGTTGCTATTAGATTAGCATTTATGACTTTAGCCAGTTATTTATGCAGACTGCAGCAGGAAAAGTAGGGATGTCTGTCTTTTGGATTATGGTGTTTATGAAGCGTGTATATCTTTATGTATGGTGCCCAGCACAAGTGAGTACACGCCTTATTGATCTCTTTTTTAAATTGATATTTTCTAGTATATGATAAGATGTTATTATGATTACACTAGATTAGCAAAGATAAAACTGATCCAAAATTGAGTACACCTAAATTAATATGTTAAGGGAAAATATTAAATGAAATTAATGAAAAAAAATTAATAAATAAATCAAAACAGACATAAAAAAGTTGACTTTTTGTTAAATGTATTTTCCTTCTATATATAAACATGCTAATGTATATAATAAAATAACAATATTAATGTTTAATTAAAAGGTTTTGTTTAAAAGCAGCAAATATGTATTGTCCATATTCACTAAGCAATAGATCAAAATATACATTTTCATAAGGGGTGTGCTTATTTATGATGTGCACTGTATATGGCATTAAAAAATAAAGTTGATTTGCAACTTGATTACAAAAGATAAGAAAAAATACATCAAATTACTATTTTCACATGTATTATTTCATTCACTGAAAATAATTAACCCATTCATTCATTTGAAATGATTCATCCATTCATTCTGATTTATTCAAAATAATTCATTCATTCATCCAAAATGATTCATTCATCAATGCATCCATTCATTCATTTGTTCAGATTCATTCAAAATGATTCATTTATTCAATCATTCATTCATTCATTCAAAAGGATTTGTTCATTCATTCAGATTCTTTCAAAATGATTCATTTATCCATTAATTCAAATGATTCATTCATTCATCCATATTAATTCATTTAAAATGATTAATTCATTCATTTATTCAAAATGATTTATTCATCCATTCATTCTGATTCTGAATTCAAAATTATTTATTCATTCATTTAAATGATTCATTCATTGATTTAAATGATTTGTTCATTCATTCATTTTCTTGTCGGCTTAGTCCCTTTATTAATCCGGGATCGCCACAGCAGAATGAACTGCCAACTTATTCAGCACATTTTTAAGCACCGGATGCCCTTCCAGCCGCAATCCATCTCTGGAAAACATCCACACACACATATACACACACACACACACACACACACACACACACACACACACACACACACACACACACACACACACACACTGATTCATTCATTCTTATTATTTAAAATAATTCATTCATTCATTCAAAATGATAATTTTTTTATCTAGTCCGATTCATTCAAAATGATTCATCCATTTTTTTCATTTTCACTCAAATTTACCATCTGAAAGAAGTGTATGTTACTCAAATCTAACTGAAAGTTCCTTCTACTTATTAAAAAAGTTCTATGAACTCATTCATAAACTCATTAATGAACATTAATAAGGGAATGAGTTTCAACAAATTCCAGGTTCCTATCATGCTTTGCTGTTTGACTGGTAAAGGAGAGTTGTTACTCTATATTTATATTGTATACATGTTTGTTTTTAAACTTAAATGGTTTAAGGAAATCGCTCTGCTCATATGTTTTTATTTCTCATAACTTATTGGGTCTTACAATATTACAAAATAAAAACTATCTTTATTTTTTGGAGGGTAATAATTACACATAGTTAATTAAAAAACCTTTTTTTGTAAATGTTGACTGAAATAAAACAAAATATATGATATTTTAGCTGATTGCCAAAGCAGAAAATTTTATTTAATACAATTTATAAAAAAAAAATATTTAAATAAATAAAATAAAATAAAAATAAATATTATTTATAAAAATAAATAAAAAAAACTTTAATTAAAACTAAAATAAAATAAATCAAATATATAAACAAATATTATAAAATAAATAAATGGCCACAACAACAAAAGCATTCAGATTTAAGAGGAAAAGCTAAATAAATTAATAAATAAATAAATAAATAAATAAATAAAAATTATATATATATATATATATATATATATATATATATATATATATATATATATATATATATATATATATATATATACACATATATATATATATATATATATATATATATATATACACAACAAAAATAAAGTAAAAAGAAATAAAAAAATTACTAAAACACTCAAATTAAAAAGAAAATAATAATAATAAACCAATTGAAAGATTAAATTAGAACAGAGTTAAGAAACACTTGTACATTATGAGATCCTCTTAGATCTGCTAACTTGTTAATGCTCTACTTAGCATGTGTTGGCGTATGGATAATTAATTAGCAGTTCATTTGAAGTCCCTCTCTCGGCTCACTGCGGACCAAAAAATGTACACACTTATTAATTTATGAATATAAACCATGTTCTGTTTGCATGAAAGAGCCGCTTGCACACTTTACAGGCTGTATATAAGTTTTAGAGCTCTGAAAATGCTCCTCCTGTTCACTTTCTCGGTAACATAAAACTATATATACTTTTAAGTGTGCTACAAACATACATCTGAAAACATGCATTCATTTTCCTTCAGCTTAGTCCATTTTTTTATCAGGGGTCACCACAGCGGAATGAACTGCCAATTATCCAGCATATGTTTTATGCAACCCAGTACTGGGAAACACCCATACACTCTCACATTCACGCACACACTCAATTTAGTTTATTCAATTCACCAATAGCGCATGTATTTGGACTGTGGGGGAAACCCACACCAACACGAGGAGAACATGCAAACTCCACACAGAAATGCCAACTGGCCCAGCCAACCTTCTTGCTGTGAGGCCGCAGTGCTAAGCACTGAGCCACCGTGCTGCCCAAACCAAATCAATGAGATCAAATGAATCAGTTGTTTCATAAGTCAGACTCGATGCACTGATTATATCATCACACACTGCTGGAATATATTTCCTGCGCTGAAAACACCCATAATCTCCTCAGCAGAGTCAGTTATGAGCCTCGAGGGAGGATCAAGACTATAATACACGCATCAATACACACACAACAACACATTCATGGGAATTCAGCTCAAATCAAAGCAGAAACAAGCAACAGTTTGAGGTGTGTGTGTGTGTGTGTGCGTGTGTGTGTGTGTGTGTGTTTGTGTTTGTGTTTAAAAATAACAATGTGATTTAATGGTCACATCATCACTTCTGTCATTTTGGTAAAGATTGTACAGAATTGCAAATAAATAAATAAATAAATAAATAAAAATCATCCCCATTAGTCACCATCACATGCTTAAATATCCAAACACAGGTTTTTAGTTTGTTTGATTTATTGGTTAGTATAATGATAATGTATCATAATTAATGTATAAAAGCCATACTCTACATAACTCCTTACATTTTTATAGCGCTTTTCTGGACAAAGCGCTTTACACATTTTTGGGGGGAATCTCCTCATTCACCACCAGTGTGCAGCATCCACCTGGATGACGCGACGGCAGGAAAATTGTGCCAGACCACACACACCACACACCAGCTGATTGGTGGAATAGTGATGAAGCCAATTATGATATGGGGGATGGCTAGGAGGCCATGATGGATAGAGGCCAGTGGGTGAATTTGGCCAGGATGCCAGGGTTAAACCCCGACTCTTTTTCCGAAGGACATCCTGGCATTTTTGGCACTTAACTGACCGTTACCAGTTTGTCAATATTAATATTCAGCCTTCACAAGTCATCCCAGTAAAGTAAGAGGTTCCTCAAGGATCACTTTTAGGCCCTTTGCTGTTTACAATTTACCACTGGGAGACATTATTAGAAGACATGGCATCAGCTTTCACTGCTGTGCAGATGATACTCAATTATATATTTCAAGTAAACCTGATGAGATGTCTGAACTGTCTAAGCTAACTGAGTGTATTAAAGATGTTAAAGGCTGGATGGCCAACAATTTGCTTCTCTTAAACTCAGACAAAACAGATTTATCACTTATTGGGCCTAAATCCTGTACACAGCAGATCTCACAACTCAATCTACAATTAGAGGGATACAAAGTTAGCGTTTGCGCTACTATAAAAGATCTGGGTGTCATATTAGACAGCAACTTAACTTTTGAAAACCATATATCCCATGTCACAAAAACTGCCTTCTTTCATCTGAGAAATATTGCTAAGTTACGTAGTAAGCTATCCATCTCAGATGCAGAAAAGCTAGTCCATGCTTTTATGACTTTTAGACTGGATTACTGTAATGCTCTATTTGCTGGCTGCCCAGCATTCTCTACTAAAAAACTTCAACTGGTACAAAATTCAGCTGCCAGAGTTCTTACCAGGTCTAGAAAATATGATCATATAACCCCAATTTTATCCTTCTTACACTGTCTGCCTGTTAAGTTTCGTATTGAATTTAAAATATTGCTTCTTAACTATAAAGCTTTAAATAATCTAGCCTCTGTTTATCTAACAAATCTTTTGTCTCGCTACAATCCAACTCGCTCTTTAAGATCTCAAAACTCAGGGCTTCTGGTAGTACCTAGAATAGCAAAGTCTACTAAAGGAGGTCGAGCCTTCTCATTTATGGCTCCTAACCTCTTGAATAGCCTTCCTGATAATGTCAGAGGCTCAGACACACTCTCGCAGTTCAAAACTAGGTTAAAGACCTAACTGTTTAGTAAAACATACACTCAGTGCATCACTTGGCGGTATGATACATGAATGTGCTCCACACAGGTTTCTGCATCTCGTTTATATACACTATAAACAGCAGCTACGCTAATTATTCTCTTTATTCTCTATTACCACTTGGGGATACTCATCCTGAGGCCCTCAGACTATGCAGCATCACTGATTTGATCCAAGACCAGCGACGAGATGATCCCAAGGTTTCCATAATCCTGGACCAGGCCGTATCCTGAGCAGCTGCTGTGGTGGTCATGGAGGAGTGGAGAGCATGAGACTGATTCCTGTGAAGCTCCAGGAACTGACGAGTCTCGCTGAGGTTCAGCTTCCAGCCTCTGCCGCTGAGACTGCACCTCTGCACAAGACGTTTGGCCAGTGGAGAAATTGAAATGGTCGTGCCCAACTGAGTCTGGTTTCTCTCTAGGTTTTTTTCTTCACTTTCGCCAATTGGTGAAATTTTTTTTCCTCGCCGCTGTTGCCACTTGCTAGCATAGATTGGGATCGGTAGAGCTGCGCATCGATGGATTACTCTTCAGTGTTTGACCTCTCAGTAGATTATTAAATTAGATTATTAAACCACACTGAACTGAGCTAAACTGAACTGAACTTAAACTCTGAAAACTGAACTGACTCTAGCGCTATACAAAGAAAGCTTAATTGAAAAATTTAATTGTTTCTAAAAACATTTTGCAGAGAGAGAAAAGACAGATTGCCTACCCAATTTATTCTCCTTATTTTGCAAAAGCACACACTTTTATTGTCATTCTGAGTGTACACAGAAAAAAAGTAGACACCTAGATTCGGTTGATGTGTACGATCAAAACTGAAGGTGTAATTTAAGTTTTTTTCAGCTTTATCAGGAGACCCCTTAAACCACATATACATGGTCGCCGTCCCCTGAGAGTTCTTTTTTTTTTAAGGAGTTTCTTCTTTATTTTGATTTATGACAATGAAGATTTCAGACAAGAATCATTGGGAATAGTAAACTCAAAGGACCTCTAGCCAGGAATCAAACACAGGTCATTGTGACCACTTCTGTGCTATATGTTAGCGCACAGTACCACAAGGCTATTGGCGCCTACAAACCTCCTCAATTTTAATACTTTGAGAAAAGGATCCAGATAACATCCAACATGATCTAACCCGACATCTCTAAAGTGACTCTGTGTCCATTAAAAGAGCCGATTATTCATTAAACCGATGTTGTTGTATTACAGGAAAGCAGTCTTGGTTGAATAAGCTTGTTGAAAGAACATTATTATCGACTCACTGACACTACTGTACACAACACTGATGCAGGTTCTGGTTATATTTCCTGCAGGGGAATCACACAGTCAATGGTTAACAACGGTTTACAGTCTGTGCTTGAGGGAAGCAGTCAATCGCTATGATTCCAGCCACGTATTTCAATTCACATTTTGGATTATCCCATTAAAAATGCTTGATGGAAAAAACCAAGATGTGCAAAAATTATAAACCGTGCATAACCTGAGTACGATAAACTTTTCATTTGATAACAAAAATGCACAGAAACTAAGATGGAAACCCATTTACTAATCAACCCTTGTATGGTGTTCGGGTCTGTGAGATCCGTTTTCAGTTTTTTTTTTTAAAGAAAAATTAAACAATGAACAATTTTTTCAACCTGAAATTCATTGGCTTTGGCTTATTTTCTGTGAAGAACATAAATCCAAACAAATTTTCAACGACCGCATAAATGTACCTCCCCCCACACATTTACATTACATACAAGGTGTTCAGGTCCACTAGACCCAGGTGTAGGTCCAGTGTTCCTGCACTCTGTCTTCCTCCTTTCTGGTGCTGCTGTTTCTTCACCTCCCCCTCCTGCTCCCGCACAAAGTTGCAACCTTGTTGAACATTCAACTATCCTATGGCAAGCCGTTTTAGCCTTTAAACCTTTGTTCTGACTATCCATAAATATATTTAGAGATATCTCTATTATAATTTGACTAGTCATAATTATAATTCGACTAGTCAGAATGACAATTAGAGATATCTGCAATTACAATTGTACTAGTACGAAATCAGATTGGAGATATCTGCAAATATATGGCATAAATTATAATTTATACAAGCTTGTCGTAAGGTGTTTTTTTTTTTTGGTGAAAGTGTTTTGCATTTAAAGTTTTAGATTAGTAGATGTAAAGTATTAATTCTTAGCAAAAGATTCAAAGTAAATCAGCACACTGCCACTTTAGCTCTCAAAGAACTTTTTTAATGTCAATATCACAATGTTTCGACCGACATGGTCTTCATCAGGTAAAGCATTGCAAATGGAGTGTTTATCGGCTTGTTAGTTGATTGTGATAATTGACTGCAGGTGCTGTGTAGAGCTGTTTGACTATTTCTGGAGTACTTCCATTTGCAATGCTTTACCTGATGAAGACCATGTCGGTCGAAACGTTGTGATATTGACATTAAAAAATTTCTTTGAGAGCTAAAGTGGCAGTGTGCCGATTTACTTTGAATCTTTTGCTACTAATGTTTGTTTTTTGATCGTGCACCTGCCTTCAAGTTTTTCTAGATGTGCGCACATTTCTGTTTTTTGCAAGTATTAATTATTAACCATTATTATAATTATTACAAACACAACGCACAGAAAAAGATTTGATCGTCCTAATCTATCTAAATGAATGAAATGTTTCCAAATATAGCTATTCAATTTATCTGGTAAAATTATATTACTATCACAGAAAAACCAATATATCGTAATGTAAGATTTGTCCAATATCGTGCAGCCCTAATAGTATAGTTTAAAACACTGTAGTATTTTTTTTAAATGTGTATTGGCACTCAGGTAGTTAGTGGTAAAAGTTTAGCCAGATCTTTACTTAATAAACGTCTTCCTTCTGGGAAACACTACGAGAAGTTAATGATTCTTCTGCTGTTTGAGATGTTTGGCAGCAGTTTGAGGATTGTCTGTCGTCAATCTGTCTGTGGAGAAGACCTGATTTCAAGGTATCTGTGACCGATCTTCCTGATTGCGCCGCTTCTTCTGAAATCTGCACTTGGTCATAATTCAACAAGTGCCGAAGAAATCGCCTGACTGACTCCAAAACAGTGGCTTGGAAAGATCGGGTTTCACATCACACAGAGTCACCTGATCCGATGTGAACAATCTGTGCGGTAAAACTGTACTGTGATTTACTGTCCCGGAAAAATGTGTGTGTGTGTGTGTATGTGTGTGACACATACTCTGACTTAACCACATATTCAAGACAAATTTGTATCCAAAATCTGACAAAATCTCCTAAAAAAATATGTAACTAAAGTGGTACGTGGCTCAGTGGGTAGCACGATCGCCTCACAGCAAGAAGGCTGCTGGCTCGAGTCCCAGTTGGCATTTCTGTGTGGAGTTTGCATGTTCTCCCCATGTTGGCGTGGGTTTCCTCCGGGTGCTCTGGTTTCCCCTACAGGCCAAATACATTTGCTATAGGTGAATTGGATAAACTAAATTGGCCGTAGTGTACGAGTGTGAATGAGAGTGTATGGGTGTTTTCCAGCGCTGATTTATTTATTTATTTATTTATTTGTAATTAATTAATTAATTATTTTTTTATGATTTAATGTGTACTTGCTCAAATAAATTATCCTAATTAAAAAACGAAACCAAACATTTAGCTACAAGTGAGAGTGCCTTACATACAGTAGGTCTGATGGTGTGTACAGTACAGGTAAATATAGCAGACCGTTTCCAGGCGTTCAGAGCTCTGGGCTGAGGTCAGACATGACAGACGAGCGGCTCCAACTGCTCTGTTCACCAAACACACATCAGCCATCTGTGCGGGACAGATGGAGACCACCACCCCCTACAGACCCCCGGGCCATTCACTCGCATTCTCACACACTCTCACTTACACACACACACACATTAACACACACTAACACACTCTCTCTTTATCACACACACACGGCTTGTTGTCTTTCTGGGGACAAACATAATGATTTATACTGTACAGACTTTAAATGTCATGAATTGAAAATAAAGCCTTTTAGATGTTAGCTTCAGTATGTTAGTTTTAAGGATATCTATGAGCTAATATGCTCCAAAACAGTGACAAATTCAAATTTAGAAGATATTAACTTGATATAAACTTGTTAATCCTGCAGTTTGCCTCTTCCGCCTAAATGGATCAACAGTTTTATTCACCTCATACTTCAGTTCCTCATCAAATCTTCTGACCAATCTGCATCACAGTGACGCCCTATTTATATATATATATATATATATATATATATATATATATATATATATATATATATATATATATATATATATATATATATATATTTTTTTTTTTTTTTTTTTTTTTTTAATATTATATATATGTAACCCTACTGGTCATAAGCCACCCAACCCGCTCCGAGCTGGTATCGAACCGGCAACCTTCCACATGGGAGTCAGTTGCTCTAACAAGGAGACTAAAGACCATGGCCTCTAGTGTCTGCCGCTAGAGCACCTTTAGAGGTCAGAGGAGTAAGGTTTACCTGCACAGCACTTACTAGATGGCCTCTGTTATTTTTATATATATATATATATTTATATACACACACAGTGGTGTATATATACACATTAGTGGTGGGACGATATCGATGTTAACTCTTATCGGACTCTTATCGGCCGATAAAAAATACCGCCGTTTATCTATTCTCAAAGTTGTGTTGGGAGCTGGGTCTATTCTACGCAAGCTAGGATGATTTTCACCTTGATATTTTAGCGTGAATGTATACCTGACTTGTTACCAAACATACTCTGAATGCCTACGGCAGAATTCAAATGAGCCATTTAATCTAGATTAATTCCAAGATTACAGTGACATCCATCTAAAATAAAAAATGTATCTATGCCCACATATATATATATATATATATATATATATATATATATATATATATATATATATATATACTATTGGCAATAATATAGTTTTACTGTATTTTTAATTCAATGAATGCAGCCATGGTGAGAATAGAGAGATTATGAAAAAGCATTTTAAAACACTGAAATACATTACATTTTTAAAATATATTTAAATATCCGCTTGTTAAGTCGTGACGTATGGATTACTGTTTCCGGGTCCAAAGCGCTACTCATTTGGATTGAGAAAATATTCGTTTATGGCCACTTTTTATTAATATCACACATTAAAGTCAATTTTATATAAAATCATGGTGTACACAAAAGTCTCTGGACTTGCTCCTTCACAAATACCTAAATTTTAACAATTTC
>NC_141043.1:44412500-44447500 GCF_052040795.2 Danio rerio | reverse complement strand
TTTATTGCAATACTTATTTTGTTTTACTTAAAAGCCAAGAAAAGTATACAGTAGTTCCTAGTGTATTGTATAAAAAATGAACACTGAAATCTGACAGCTGCTGGTAGCCCATGTACAAACTGGGGAACACATAAAATCCTACACCTTGAAAATAAACATACATGTGAAGTTAATAAAGATAAATTGGCCATGTCAAATTAACATATTTGTACTTCAGTAAACATAAATAAACCATCTTAATTATCTCGGTGCTGAAAAAATGCGAGACTGTAGTCGGTAACGCGGATCGAGTGCTTTTATAAAACGACAAAATCCCACATCTCCAATCACTGAAAACGGCTGCAAATCTTTAGCAATAAACACCCGCACTGCCTTTGTTATTTTATGTGTCTCTCGGAACCAGTTGGGAATGTTTGCTTGAAAGATTCAGCGAGGGATTGTTGCTATTTGGAGGACTTTTATTACCTTCTCTGCTATCCTGCCTTCAGACAGTGGTATTGCTGGGTGATGGCACTGCAGATGTGCCGTCATGGTTATACGTGTAAAACAATGCTTGCACACAGTTATTTCTTGTTCACCGTTTTTTCTTTTATTGGCATTATACTTACCGGCAAAACCGGAGTATCCTCACACCGCAGATTTAAAAGACGCCGGGGCATTCTCGTATTGTTGCCTCACTTTACCGGTCCTTCCTGGTACTGTTGCCTCAGCCTCACTTCACCGCCGCTCGCAATGTTAAAGTGTGGAATGGTGGTCAAGCGCCCCCTAACTTTAGAGCATAGTGATTGGATATTTACTCGCGGGAGGAGTTTCCTCATCTCAGCTCATGGACTTACAGGCAAGTCGGAGAGATATAAATTGCACATAAATTATTTAAACGCAAAACTGAGAAAACCGCAATTTACAAGCGCGTATTGAACCGTGGAGGTCGTACTGTACAGTTGAATATTATATTGAGAACCGTGGCATCCCTAATATATCCTGTATTATAATCAAAGCAGCAGCATAGCAGATCAATTCCGTCAAGATCAAACACATCAACAATACCATATACAGTTGAAGTCAGAATTATTACCCCCCCTGTTTATTTTTCCCCCAATTTCTGCTTAACAGAGAGAAGATTTTATTCAACACATTTCTAAACATAATAGCTTTAATAACTCATCTCTAATAACTGATTTATTTTATCTTTGCCATGACAGTAAATAATATTTGACTAGATATTTTTCAAGACACTTCTATACAGCTTAAAGTGACATTTAAAGGCTTAAAGGTTAATTAGGTTAACCAGGCAGGTTAGGGTAATTAGGCAACATATTGTATAACAGTGGTTTGTTGTGAAGACTACTAATAATTTTGTCCTTAAAATGGTTCATAAGAAATTAATAACTGCTTTTATTCTAAGCGAAACAAAACAAACAAAACATTTTCCAGAAGAAAAAATATTATCAGACATACTGTGAAAATTCCCTTGCTCTGTTAAACATCATTTTGGAAATATTTAAAACAGAAAAATAAGATCAATCGGGGGCTAATAATTCTGACTTCCACTGTACATATTCATTATCGTACTAAATACCTCCAAGATTTGTCATGACAGAATTCTTATTAGGAGCATGTAACCACATGAAATGCCAACTGGCCCAGCCGGGACTCAAACCAGCGACCTTCTTGCAGTAAGGCGACAGTGCTAACCACTAACCATTTTTATAGATTTAACAACATTATATCATAATTTACTTTTTTATGTTTATACCACCACGCCACTCTTCAGTAACTAGTTTTACTGACATTTACTTAACAATAAGTGAATTCTGATTGCAGTCAGACCAAAACAATATCAATCATTTTTAAAGCCTTTACTTTCAACTGTAGCTTTACCACTCAACTTCCTGATTGATTAAACTATATGTCTCCATATTAACATCCTCATACTACTTTGTTTGTATCACTATGTTGTTACCATTAAACTTAGTACAATACAAACGTCTATATCAGTGTCTCCTGAACACAGATGTTGAGTCTGCTAGCAACACTGCAGCCTGTGACATAACATTCACACGCACACACACAGTCAAAAACACACACACTCTCGCACACGCTTTCCCGAAAGTGAGTCAGCAGGGTTTCACTTTTTTTCCAAGAACAATATCAGAGCCCTGAAGAAAAACTAATGCAGCAGAATCCACATAACAGAGTCAGGTCACTGGAAGCGTAACAGTGTGTAAACCCGGGGAAAACACTCATGTAGGAAAACAGTGGATTTATGCCAATACATCTTGACGGTCTGCAGCCATATTTTTTTATCCAAACATGAAAGCAACATTCCTGCAGGAATTGAGTTTTCTCTCTGATGAGCAGCCAGGAGGTTTAACTTGGATACTATCATTGCCATCTCTCTCTCACACACACACACACACACACATATATGCATGTTCATCTGTATTTCTGACTGCCGTAATGCTGTATATTTTGGCCGAGAGCCACCAGAATGCTCATTTCATTCATTTTCCTTCAGCTTAGTCCCTTATTTATCAGAGGTCGCCACAGTGGAATGAACCGTCAACTATTCCAGCATATGTTTTTATGCAGCAGATGCCCTTCAAGCTACAACCCAGTACTGAGAAATACCCACACACACTCATCACTACGGCCAATCATTGTTCCCCAGTTCGCCTATAGCGCAGGTGTTTGGACTGTGGGGGAAACCGGAGCACCCAGGGGAGAACATGCAAACTCCACACAGAAATGCCAACTGACCCAGCAATCTTCTTGCTGTGCGGCTACAGGGCTTACCATTGGGCCACCAAGATTGCTAATTTCCAATATGAAAACAGCATTATTTCACCACAATTCAATATTTCTGTACCGGTTTACACAATAGTTATGGTTTACAAAAAGTACATTACAATAAAAATCAAGAAGCACATCACAATCAAAATTAGAAAAGGGAATGCTAAATTATTTTGTATTAATAATTAGTATTTTAAAAAATTTTCCCAGAGATGGGTTGCAGCTGGAAGGGCATCCGCTGCGTAAAAACGTGCTGGATAAGTTGGCGGTTCATTCCGCTGTGGCGACCCCAGATTAATAAAGGGACTAAGCCGACAAGAAAATGAATGAATGAATGAATTTTAAAATGTATTTTTTCTAGTATTTCCCAAGTAACTTTTAACAAACCGGAAAAAATAATTTTCACAGTATTTTTTGTAATATTTTTTCCTCTGAAGGAAGTTTTAGTTTGGCATTTTTGTTTTTTAAAAAACAAATTTATGGTCAATATATATATATATATATATATATATATATATATATATATATATATATATATATATATATATATATATATATATATATATATGGGCATCAGGGTAAATCGTGTTTACAATAGAATCCTAATTCTGTATGTTTGTCATGTAGCCAAATCTCTGCTGTGGAGTGGATTTCAAGCAGCAGCCAGCAACAAAGTCCTAAGAAAAGATGTTCAGGCACTTTCTGCCAGTGAATGAGAGAGCAAAACAACAACTCTTGTAAGAGTTTTTTGTTGCATATGCACTTGACTTATTTTATACAATGTACTTCTTGTGCCCAATTAAATCATTCATACTATATGTTTCTGCCTATTATTTACAATTAAAAAATAGTGGTATGTGAAAAGACATAGGGCTCTATTTTGACGATCCATGCGCAAAGTGCAACTATATATAAAAAAAAAAACAGTTATAAGAGCCTGGAGTTATTATTCACCTTATTCTCAGCTGACGAGCAGGCGCTGCTATTTGAATCTTTTTGTCTCGCGACTTCCGGTCACATTCACTTCCATTCATTTTTTGACGTTAACAACTGCTCGTTACGCTGCTTGATGTTGCAATTTAATATTTTCTTATTATATTATGCTACTTGGTCTGTGTAGTCATGCAAACATTTGTTTGTTGAGCAAGTAGTTTGGCCATTTTCTGCCGTTTATTATTCCTAGTCATTTCTTCCATAGGCGACTGAATCGAAAGTTCTAAGACAATCGTGAAAACAGGCGCACTTCCGCATTTTAGAATAAGGTCAATAGACTTTACAAATTCAGTTTGCAGACATTTGTAGGTACAGACATCTATTGTGTGCCTTCTTGGCAGTTTTTTCTAGTCTTTTTAATATTGTCCATATCGATATCGGAATTATATTGTATCGTCCGATAAGTGAAGTTTAGTTTTAAACTAATTTCGAGAGGAGCATGTGCTGATGATTTACCCAGCTGGTCCACATTAACTAATTATGATCCTCCAATCAAAGGATCCTAAACCACTATATATATCCTCATTTCCTTTCTACAACTATCTTCGTCTGGAAGAAACCCCCCTCCTCCCCTTCTTCCTCCTTTATCCAGAATGGGCGGCACGGTGGCCCAGTGACTAGCACTGTTGCCTCACAGCAAGAATACCAATGGTGTTGGGTCCTCGATGAGCCATTTGGTATTTCTGTGTGGAGTTTGCATGTTCTCCCCGTGTCCGCGTGGGTTCCCCCCGGGTTCCCCGGTTTCCTCCCACCATCCAAATGTGCTCTATATTATAGATAAAACAAGCCTAAACCTTTTTTATAATGTCTTACTCTCAGGAAGTTCGCCTTGGCCTCAGCAGCGGGGGAGTTTGAGATAGACCTGAGCTCAATCTCCACTCGCCCTGCAAAAGGGGGGGAGCCCTGGGCTCGAGGATCCCTTGAGCTCAGGGCTCTCTCCCGGGACAGCATGCCAAACAAGCTATGTATAAATCATGAGCTAAGTGTGAACTCTTGAAATTAAGATAAATTGAACGAAATTAAGAAATATATCAGGATATAAATGTTTGCCATATCGTCCAGCCCTAGGTGAATAAAAAGTATTTCATCCCAAAAATGTCTAAAATGGACTGATGGTTGATTTCTGTGAGTTGCTTTGTAAAGAAATATGTCATTCATTGGGTTCTCAGATTGTTTTTCTTTATTAAAAAAACTTTACAAATGTACAAACCCTGTCATTGTCCTTAGCACTGAACCTGCAGCTTTAAAAGTTTTGTTATGCTAAAACTTTTATTTATAAAAAAAAGCTTCAGAAATCGCAAGTTTAATTGTTATCATTCACATAAATTGATTAAAAACATCCAATAATAAATAAATTCCATACTATTATACAATTGTCCCCATGTTTCTGTCATGTACTATCATTGATAATTGCTTGTTTTTGTAAAAACTTTTTGAGGAAAACTACCTTAAGTGAAAATGTAAGTTTCTGGTAGAATATCTAGTGTACATTTTAAAAAAAAAAGTGATCTGATTATTACAATAATTAAGAGCAGTTTGTGTATTGCATTTGCATTCATTTTGAAGCAGGTCAATGCACTTTCTATGTGTCGTGGGTTACACAACTAAACGTAACGGCCACCTTTGTGCTATTGTGTCTAAACTATTCATCCCCTCTGAATCAAATCCATACAAAACAGCCAACCCATGACCTCCATACATTTGCATGACTAGTGGCGGATCTCTCATTCATTTGCGTGCGTCTCTTTTGTGGTTGTGCGCAGGAATAGCGTGCAGCTGTAACAGGTTTGACTATAGGAGTCGGTGGCATGAAGCTAAACACAAACAGTGTGTGTCACGCCACTTGTCTCATCACATCCGTCTGAAAATGTTTGTCAAGATAATAAAGGAATATTACAGGTTAAACACAACACAAGCTCTAAGTCTAACCTGCTGTTGATTATTTCAGAACATCATTTGACTCATAACTCAGCTTAAAACAAATAAACATATACTTACAATGGAATCAGTCAACATTAATCAAATATTTGATCTCAACCGTTCGTCCATCAATATATCCATCCATACATCTAACCATCCACCATCCTCATCAATCATCTGTCCACTGTTACTTTGAAATGCCTATACATCCGCCCTTCTATCAATCATCACATATTCATCCACATAATTATCTGTTCATCCAGCCGTCCATCGATCATCCATCTATTAACCTGCCCATCTAACAGTTCATCCATCCTATCTATCCATCCACCAGTTCACCTGTACACCAAACTACTCAACTGTCCATCTTCATTTACCTGTCTATCCATCCATACTTATCAATCCATCCACCCACCCACCTTTTCACCTGTCCATCCATCCTTTTAACAGTCCATCCATCCATCCATCTATCTGTCCTTTTAACAGTCAATGGTCCATCTATTAATCTTCATTTACCTAACTATTAATTCATCTACACATCAGCCCATTCATCCATCTATCAATCTTCATTCACCTATCTATTCATCCATCATTCCATCCATCAAGTCTGTCAGTTGGTCCATTTGTTCATCCATCAATCCATCCACTCATCTATCCATCCATCTATCCGCCCATCCATAGATCCTTTCATCTATCCATTATTCCATCCATCCATCTGTCCATTCATCTATCCATCCATCTTTTCATCTATCCATCATTTTATCAAACCATCCATCTATCCGTCCATGCAGCCATTCATCCATTCAGCCTTTCATCTCCCCATCATTTTATCTATCAATCCATCCATCCATCTGTCTATCCATCCTTTCATCTATCCATCATCCATCCATCCATCCATCATTTTATCTATTCATTTATCTGTCCATCCGCCCACCCATCCATCCATCCATCCATTCATCCATCCGTCTGTCTGTGCGTCCATCCATCCATCCATCCATTTTTTTCATCTACCTATAGTTTCATCCATCAATCCATCCATCTGCCCATTCATTCATTTATTCATCTATCTATTCATCCATCCATCCATCCATCCATCCATCCATCCATCCATCCATCCATCCATCTATTCATTATTTTATCTATATATCTATCTGTCTGTGCATCCATCCATCCATCCATCCACCTATTAGTCTATCTGTGCATCTGTCCGTCTATCTGTCCATCTATTCCTCTGTCCATCCATCGATCCGTCCATTCATCCATTATTTCATCTAACTATAATTTCATCTATAAATCCATCCAACCGTCTATATATTCATCCTTTTATCTTTCCATCCAACTGTCCATCCATACATCCATCCATCAGTTCATTCATCCTTCCATTCTCTCATTCACTTATAATTTCATCCATCAATTCATCCATGTCTTTCCATTCCTTTATCCTTTTATCTTTTCATCCATCTGTGTCCATCCATCCATCCTGTCACCCATCCATCTGTCCGTCCATCCATTCATCATTTCATCCATCCATCCATCCATCCATCTGTTCATCCATCCATCCATCCATCCATCCATCCATCCATTCATCTGCTCATCCATCCATCCATCCATCCATTCATCTGCTCATCCATCCATCCATCCATCCATTCATTATTTCATCTTTTCATCCATCTGTGCATCCATCCATCTGTCCATGTATTCATCTGTCCATCCATCCATCCGTCCATCCATTCATCCATCCATCCATCCTTTCATCTACCCATAATTTCATCTATCAACCCATCCATCTGTCTGTATATTCATCCTTTTATCTTTCCATCCAACTGTCCGTCCATCCATTCATTATTTCATCCATTCATTCTTCCAAATCCCCAGACTTAGCCCAGTTTCTCAAAGTTTCCATAACTTCCCTTGCCTCATGGAGTTTAGGTTGATTAGTAGAGACCCCCTACAATTGAATCACATCTGCAAACTCTGACATTCATCTCAAACAACACTGAACTGATCCCAACATATTTTACATCCTTACTAAAAACTGATTCTACAATTTTTTGCCTGATAATCTCTGTAACACTCATTGGACACAGCCTGCACTGTATAAAGTGTTACAGAAATAAAGGTGACAAGACTTTAGGAGTTTCAGGACTCTAAACACACAAACCACTGCTGTCTTTCACCAACTGGCAAGAACAAACTACCAGACACAACAAAAAATTGAGTTTCATTTGGTTTTGTAATAATTTTGCTCCTCGGGTAGAAACCACCAGACAAGACGTACAGTAGATCTAAACACAAAGACATACTGGGACTGCAAACTCAGAGTCAGTTCAGCCAAAACCAAGACTGATGTATTCATAACGTGTGTGTTTGCGCGTGTGTGTGTGAGACGGAGAACCACATGCTCTGATCCTCCGTGGAGCCCAAAGTCTTGCTTCTCTTGCCAAACTGCCTCATTGGAGTCGCTCTGAACAATGTGCGGAGTGCTAGAATGCCAGTGACTGATTTCTCTGACTCCCAGAATCATATTCTACATCATTCTGAACATACTTGAAGAGACAGTTCAACCTAAAAATGAACATTCCGCCATCACTGTTTTCAACAACTTGAAAATGAGTGTAGGGGGAATTTATACGATCTCTTTTGAGGAATTGCAAATCATGAGTTTTGTTCAGAGATCTATAAAGAACTAGAGATTCAGACTTAAGTAAAAGTACATGTGCTCTATCAAAAAGTGACTTGAGTAGAAGTTGAAGTACTCTTTAAGCACCATACTTAAGTGGAAGTACTAAAGTATTCAACATTTTCTGTATTTAACTATTGCAAGTAGCTTATTTCAAAATGTACTACTCAAGTACTGAAAGTAAAATTATTGTGTAATGTAATTATTAATGAAAGCAGTGAAAAGACATCATATTGTTTTGTTTATTTTAAATATCTTTTTTGGGGCACATGATTAAGCAGAATGAAAAGAAACATGGCTTACAATTTATACCCAGACAGCAAAGAATTCTGGCCCTGATTTGGCATAGTGCTGGCACAGAAGGCATTCGTCTGGCACTGGCATGCAGCATGTGGGCCAAACATGGCCCAGGTTTGGCTGAGGTGGCACCATCTTACAGGCGGCACTCAAGACTTGGGCCAGATTTCAAATGTAGTATTTGGCCCAGATGTTAAAATGTATATGTGGGTCACGTAAGTTTGGCCTATGTTGACCCACATTTAAAATACATTTCAAGAGTTCACACTTAGCTGATGATTGGTAATAAGCTAGTTTGGCATGCTGTTCCGGGAGAGAGCCCCGAGCTCAAAAGATCCTCGAGCCCGGAGCTCCCTTCCGTTGCAGGGCGAGAGGGGAGTTTGACTCGGGTAGATCTCGAGGACCCCCTCCCTCCTGCTGTGTAAGGGTTGCTAAGGTCATGCGTTGCTGACAGAATTGAATCGATTTTGGTGCTAATTTGGTTTAGTCAATTTACTTAAGTGTCATGTTTTTGGGAGTGTGGGAGGAAACCGGAGGACCCGGGGAAAACCCACGCAAGCACGGGGAGAGCATGAACTCCGCACGAAAATGCTGACCGGTTGGGTGGATACCCGAGTCGGAGGCATTTTTTTTGCTGTGAGGCCGCAGTGCTAGCCACTGGGCCACCGTGCTGCCCTGTAGAAAAGAGGAGGAGAAGGGGTGGAAGAGGGGATTCTTCAAAACGAAGATGACTGAAGGTAGGGTGTTTGGTTATTTATACTAGGTTACGAATAGCCTGATTGGTGGTTCATTCATTAGCTTGACTCGGGGCCAGCTTTGTCAATCATAAGCACGTGATCCTCTCGAAATTAGTTTATGAATAAACTTCACTTAAATTATTTTTGGGTAAAGAAAAAAATTCTATCAATTAGGTCAATTTAAGAAAAAGCAAAGCCATAAACCGAAATGCTTCATGGGTTTATAAAAAAACATTGCAGTCGTGAAAAGACCAACATATCTAGCCCAGTTCAGGCCCAGTTATAGGTTATTGACTTGGTTGAGACTTGGCCCAGATATGGTTCATGTTTGGCTCTTCTATGGAAGCCAGACTTGGTCCAGTCATGTACCGTAATTCACTGCATCATGTGGACCAAGCAAATGTTGACGGTGTGGGCCAGATCTGGGCCAGAGAAATTTTGCTATGGGGGTATGAACTAGGAGAAAGTTTTTCTCTCGGGTTTGAACGACCGATCTGACAAATTACAACAGCTTTAACACACACCTTTCAAACTTGTGTGTGACAAAAACACTCCGTAATCCACTCATAACGCTACTGAATCCCATTTTCGGACCACAAATTACTGGTTGTGAACGCTGTAAACGGAAGTTCTAAACATTCTAACGGAAGACGCTGGTCGCTATGGCGCCCTCCATGCAGTATCCAAGAAAAAGGTCTATACTTGTAATGAGTAGGGGTGAGAATTTACACAGGTCTCACGGTTTGGTTCGGTTATGATTATCATGCCATCAATTCGATATCTCGGTGCACAGACGATGCTTTCCATACATAATTCGATGCTTTCTTCACAACACAAGACTTTTTTTATTAAAATCTATAAATACATTCATATTTATTTATTATTTGTAATACAATTTTGTTCTCTAATACAGCAGTAAGATATATGATCTGTACCCTTAATTTGACCTGCTCAAAGAAAACACTCTTTCTGAATGTATCAAACAAAACTCCAACACATAAGTGATGGGTCGTTCATGAACGATTCGTTTATTTTGAACGAATCTTCAATATGACTCGGGAACTACGAGTACACTCAGGGAGTGATTTGTTCATCCACACGTGCGCACATTTGTGCAGGTGGTATCATTAATTTCAAGTCTTTTGAGTCATCCATCGCAGACAGGCAGAAGCCAATTATATGCGTTAAGAGCCAGAAAAAGAATCGAACCGTTCATCTCTCGAGTCCTCTATCGGGTCTGAGTCACTTGTTCCTCAAGGGCCAATCATATGCGTTTAGAGCCAGAAAAAGAATCGAACCGTTCATCTCTCGAGTCCTCTATCGGGTCTGAGTCATTCGTTCATCACGGGCCAATCATATCCGTTTAGAGCCAGAAAAAGAATTGATCCGTTCATCTCTCGAGTCCTCTATTGTTTCAGAGTCATTCGTTCTTCACGGGCCAATCATATGCGTTTAGAGCCGGAAAAAGAATCGAACCGTTCATCTCTCGAGTCCTCTATCGGGTCTGAGTCATTCGTTCCTCATGGGCCAATCATATGCGTTTAGAGCCGGAAAAAGAAATGAACCGTTCATCTCTTGAGTCCTCGGGTTTGAGTCATTCTGTCATGTGATGAACGAACGACTCAAGAACCAGAAGATCGGCTCAGACTGTGTACTTTGGTTAAGATTATATGTGACTGTCAGTGTAACGTGAACGAACCACTGACTTTTGAAGACATGAAGAGGTGAGCTGAGCAAAGAGATAAAAATACCTTCATAGACAAAAGAGCAGGTCAACATTGAATTATTATTTTCTCCTTCTTATAGTTTTCTATTTATGACTTATTTGTCGTGTGATCAATCTTTTGGGATAGTTGTAGATGTGTTTGGATGCAGTTCGTAACATTTATATAATATTTTGGCAAATTGAACCAAATGAACGATTCGAAAAAAGATTGGTTCATCTCGATGAACGAGACTCAAAGATCCGAGTCAGTAAAATGATCCGAACTTCCCATCACTACAACACATGTACAGAAGACAGCATGAGCATTTATAGCAAATAAACTAATGTAAATATTATCACAACTTTAAAAGTTGTGTGTTAAAGCCAATATAATCTGTCAGATCTGTGGTTCAAGTGCGAGAGAAAAACGTTATCCTAGTTCATATAAATCGTAAGCCATGTTTCTTTTCGTTCTGCTTAATCAGGTGCCCCAAAAAAAGATATTTGAAATAAACAAAACAATATAATGTCTTTTGACTGCTTTCTTTAATACTTACATTACACAAAACTTGTACTTTACTTTCAGTATTTGAGTAGTACGTTTTTAAATAAACTACTTGCAATACTTAAGAACAAAAAACGTTGAATACTTTAGTACTTCCACTTAAGTATGGTACTTAAAGAGCACTTCAACTTCAACTCAAGTCACTTTTTCGATAGAGCACTTGTACTTTTACTTAAGTCTGGATCTCTAGTACTTTATACATCTCTGGACAAACTATACCTACAGTACATAAAGCTCTGTCTAACCAGCTTCAAAAAGAAGATTTTCATCATAGGTGCCCTTTAACTAAACAATTTACAGAAGACTTTACACTACAACATTTCTACTGAAATGACTGGATATTACCAAGCAAATGGTAAATGCCACAATTCTGCAGAATCGACAGCTCAATCTGACGACATGCGATTTGACTCCGGGACATTTTCTTGCGGTTACACCATCCATCCCAGTTCCTACAACCCGAATCAACTAAATAAAATTAGAAATGCCAACGATCTCAAAGCATTCCACGTAATAAAAACTGATATCCAGCTGTCCTCCTTCTCCGCGCGGATGAAATCGAATCCACATGCCTGTCCAATCAAATTAAACCAAACGCAGCGTCTTCCTTTATATTAGATTATGACTGGTCTGTTTCTGTCCCACTATAAACACACACACACACACACACACACATAAAACACATGTAATTTGACTTGCGTTTACGCTGTCACTCTTTTCCTTTTATTATTATTTTTTCCCCTAGAAACTTTTTCCAAAGTATTAGTAAAACAAGGAAAACCAGAGAGGAAGAAAAATCAGCAAAAGCCCCTAAACGTCATGTTTTGTTGGCGAACTCCCTGGGGTGCTGTACAACCACACTTGAGGACTCTAATAGAGTATTAATGGTCTGGAATAAAAAGGGAAGACATGGCGGTTTCCAGACGTTTTGTTTCCTCAACCCTCCTCTGCTCTTGCTTTTGATCTGACTGTTTTTCCTAATAGTAGGAGAGCTCATATACAGCACATCCACTACTTATTGAGTCCCGGGATACACTTTCCGAGACGTGGGATGCTCAGGAAGAAACACAAGCAAGTAAAGGTTCTTATAAATGTAGCGCTGTTTAAAGGTTCATGAAATCCTCGAGTACTTTTTTTTGAGATTTTAACAGATTTGTGATTGTTGAGCATCAGTTAAGACAATGTTAGCACATGTTAGCTTTATTTGTGGGAAAAACTGGACAATTTTGTCAGATAATTTCAGCTTCTGGGTTTAAAATGATTTTTGGGGGCGGGATCAAAATCGGTGACATAGCACAAAACAGCAAGTGCAAAGATGACTTGTCGGTTTCTCCTTATTATTCATAGCTGAGTTTTCTTATCCTATGAGAAGAGCCGGCTTCTTAATTATTCATGACTGCACGTGCTATCCGAAGGCAAGGCAGACTTGCCAGTGCCAAGCTGTGAGACACGGACCCACAGCACACAGTATTTAGCACTTCATGAAGGGTCGTGAGCAGGGCTGGAGCAAGCTGAACTGCCGCCCTAGGCAGAGGACGATCACGCCGCCCTCAACCCCAATGTGAAAACGAAAGTGACCGGTTATGAAAATGAAGTGAGGTGTCGCGGACCTCTTTTCCGGCACTCTATGTGCGGATATAACTGAGGACTCGCGGGTGCTGAGGGAGGGAGGAAGGTGTCGCGGACTAGCGGACACCGCTTTCTCTATTTTGCCGCCCTATGCGTGGATATAACCGAGGACGCGCAAGGAGGGAGGGAGGTGTCGCGGACACTTCGCTCTTTATTCTGCCGCCCTATGCGCGGATATAACTGAGGACGCGCGGGTGTCGCAGAACTCAATTCTGCTGCCCTATGCGCGGATATAACTGAGGAAGCGCAGGTGCTGAGGGAGTGAGGGAGGTGTCGCGGATGCTGCGCTCTTTATTTTGCCGCCCTATGCGTGGATATAACCGAGGATGCGCGGGTGCTGATGGAGGTGACGCTGATGCCGCCCTCTCTATTCTATCGTCTATGCGCGAATATATCTGAGGACGCGGGTGGTGAGAGAGGTGTCGCGGACATAACTGAGGACGCAAGTGGTAAGGGAGGTGTCGCAGTTGCCGCCCTCTCTATACTGCCGCCCTAGGCGGCCGCCTAGGTCGCCTCTATGGACATGCCGGCCCTGGTCGGGAGTCAAGGTTTGTTTCCATAATCCGCGGGGTTTGTTGCATGTTTCTCCCCACGATGCTCTCAGGGCCGATATAGCAAAGCTGTTTATATGCAGCAAGCTTTTTTGTCGGTAGAGCAGTATGAGAATTGGAGAATGGCGGACGTTGTCTTTTATCAGGAGTTTGTTCACATTTAGACACATCGCCATGCTGCTGTGTTTGCCTAACTCCTCTAAATTACCAACAGGGCTAATGGTTAAATTAGACAGGGCAAGAGACCTGCTGCACTGAGTCTGCATTCAGACCTATGATTCAGGCCCGGGGATTGAGGGAGAAGTCCTCATTTAAAGTGCTTATATGAACACGGTTATCTTTATAATTATTTAAATTGTGGGTTTTGCCCTTTGCTCGTGGAGCTCCACGCCCATTATGATGCATTTTTTGAAAAAATTCTGAGGTAGACCTGAACCGAAAGTAGGGGGTGTCTTGACCCTTTAAAGGTCTCATAAAGTGCTTTAAAATGTGTATTTCATTATTCGATGTTTGACGTAATCTAAACTGAAACTTGTTGAGTGGTCGAGACATAGAATCGCCAATAGTGTTTAGTCGTCAGAAAGAGTGGTTGAGTTCAAGCACATCAAAAGAAAAGCAAATCAGAAGTGGGTGGAGCATGTCAGATACTAGAGAGCATTCGATTGGTCAGAAGATTTGATCTTAAGTATGAGATGACATGAAGGAAATCTTTGATTCATTTACGTCAGGGGTGTCCACACTCGGTCCTGCAAAAGTTTAATGCTTCACATTTCATTAAATGTCCTCTGTTTAAAGTAGATTTTTATTTAGTTATTTTTTGAACATTGTTAACATGGACTGTTTTTACATCTCCTGGTTTTAAGTTCTGACAGACAGTTTAAATTAGTCAAGTAAAACAGGCAGTAGTTTTTTCCTCAACTTATTTTTTTGTTTTTTGATCAACAAATATATATAGTAGACTTACTTTATGTTATATAATTTACAGTAAAAGTATCTTGCTTAGGAATTGTTGAAAACAATTAGAATATAGGGCGATACAGTGGCTCAGTGGCCTCAAAGCAAGAAGGTCGCTGGTTTGACCTCTGGATGGGCCAGTTGGCATTTCTATGTGGAGTTTGCATGTTCTCTACGTGTTGGCGTGGGTTTCCTCCGGGTGCTCCAGTTTCCCCCACAGTCCAAACATATGCGCTGTAGGTGTATTGAATAATTGAATACAATAAATTGCCCGCAGTGTATGTGTGTGAATGAGTGTGCATGGATGTTCCCCAGTGCTGGAAGGGCATCCACTGTGTAAAACTTATGCTGTTGGTGGTTCATTCCACTGTGGCGACCCCTGATAAATAAAGGCACTAAGCTGAAGGAAAATAAATGAATAAAATGAACCAGAATACCATGGAATATTACATTTTTTGCAGGATTTTTTTTTTTTTGTCAATTTTGAAACTGGAATAGAAAACAGCATAAACATTCCTCAAATAATCTCTATTTGTATTGTATAACATTAAAACAATACAAGATAATGACAGAATCAATTTTTAATCTAACTTCTATTTTACCTCCAATCTGAACTGAAGATTATCCACTAGGGGAAAAAAATAGTGTTTAGTGGGAAACTCCTGAAGGATAACTCTGGGAACTTCACAATGGCCTCCGAATAAAGCAACAAGACACAGAATAAGATCCTCATGTTTGTGTTTCAGAGATCCATCAGCAGACTACAAAACTCTCTCCGCTCCAGCAGGGCGTGAAAGCAGAAATCCCCAGTTTAACTTCATGGATGATCCGTCACATTAGTCTGAGTCTCAGATATCTGGGGAACTTCCCATTTGAGTACAGCACAGGTCTTATGGGCCGTATGGGAATCACTGCATGACCGCTCTCCAGTTTCACATTCACAAATCCAGCATAAAGCCGGAGATTTCACATGGCTGATTCTATACATTTTACTTCCAGAAATATTATACTCGTGCTCTAAAATAAAACTCAAACACCTATGAATGAAAGATAATAATTGTTTTTAATTCAATTTAAATTTATTAGTAATTATTAAAATCATGTTACTGAATAAATTGAAGGGCGGCGCAGTGGGTAGCATATTCGCCTCACAGCAAGAAGGTCGCTGGTTCGAGCCTCAGCTCAGTCAGCGTTTCTGTGTGGAGTTTGCATGTTCTCCCTGCGTTCGCGTGGGTTTCCTCCGGGTGCTCCGGTTTCTTCCACAGTCCAAAGACATGCGGTACAGGTGAATTGGGTAGGTTAAATTGTCCGTAGTGTATGAGTGTGTGTATATATGAGTAAGTGTGGATGTTTCCCAGAGATGGGTTGCGGCTGCGTAAAAACTTCCTAGATAAATTGGCGGTTCATTCTGCTGTGGCGACCCCAGATTAATAAAGGGACTAAGCCGACAAGAAAATGAATGAATGAATGAATAAATTGACGTCCGATATACCAGCTTGTTTAGTTTATGTTGCCAGATCTAATTATTATAAGCGTCGCATTTTGACTAGTTTTGAATAATTATTAGAGCATTTATGGCTTTTGCATCTAATAAAGCCACTTAATTGTGTGTAAACATTTTTATTTGGACAGTTTAAAAGTCAACAATAAACCACATAACCCATCTAGATGTATATATATCATAATTGTTAACAACTTAAAATTGTTATTGTTTACTTGATTTTCCACTAGATGCGACGAAGTAGGTAGTGCTGTTGCCTCACAGCAAGAAGGTCGCTGGTTTGAGCCTCGGCTGGGTCAGTTGGCGTTACTTTGTGGAGTTTGCATGTTCTCCCTGAGTTTGCGTGGGTCTCCTCCGGGTGCTCCGGTTTCCCCCACAGTCCAAAGACAAAATTGTTCGTAGTGTTTGAGTGTGAATATGTGTGTATGGATGTTTCCCAGAGATGAGTGTCGGCTGGAAGGGCATCCGCTGCGTAAAAACGTGCGTAAAAGTTGGCGGTTCATTCCCCTGTGGCTACCCCAGATTAATAAAAGGACTAAGCCGACAAGAAAATGAATGAATGAATGAATGAATGAATGAATGATTTTCAACTTATTTAAAAGCCCTTCTGTGTTTTTCAGTGTGTAATACTGTAAACACACACACACACACACACACACACACATTTTAATCCATTTTAGTGAACCACCAGACCTGTCATTTTCAAACCCTGGCTATGGGCATGTGAACTGCGGAAATAAGAATATAATTTTGCACATAACACATCATCACGAGCATCAGTGTAGAAGAGTGACAGGAAGTGGACATACAGACAGAAGCTGATGCATTTATAATGAGGGGTTGTTCTGGAGCCGCGGCCGCAGCAGGAATGACGGAAGAATCGGAAAAAGAGAAATGGAGCGTTGCATGTAAAACTAAAGACAGAGCTTAAGTTTCTGAGAATGTACATGTAGATCTGAATCTTATAAAGTACGACTTTTTTTGTATTTCAGTGATGTGGGAGTGTTCCCTGATGTATTCACCTGCTTTTAAATGGACAGCTCACTCAAAAATGATTGTTTACTTCCCCTTTGCTTGTTGCAAACCTTTAAGCTTTTATTTATTCGCTTGAACACAAAAGAAGATACTTTGAAAAATGTCACAAACCTGTAACTATTAACCATAGTATTTGTTTTTCCTACTATAGAAGACAAAGATACCGGTTTTCAACATTCTTTAAAATATCTTCTTTTGTGTTCAACCGCAGAAAGATACTTATTAATGTTTGGAATCAGTCGAGTAGAGTAAACAGTGAGTAAACTTTTATTTTTTGTGTGAACTGTCCCTTTAAAAAGCTTTTTTTTATTATTGGATTATACATAAACAAGGTAAAGACATTCCTGTTTACACTCAGTGGTCAAATGTGTCTCTTTTGTTCACTTTTGAACACAATTTTTGTGCATTTTCTTATATTTTGGTCAAATAATAAGAAATATACCAAACCTGTAACCATTGACTTCCATAGAATTTGTTTTTCCTACTATGAAGGTCAATGGTAACAGATTTTCAACATTCTTCAAAAGATCTTCTTTTGTGTTCAACATAATAAAGAATCTTAAAAATAATTGGAACTACTCGAGGAAGAGTAAATAGCGGGTACATTTTCATTTTTGGTTGAACTGTCCCTTTAAGAAGCTGTTTTTTTTTTTTTTGGGATTATAAGTAAATGAGGTAAAACACTCCTGTTCACACTCAGTGGTCAAATGTTTCTCTTTTGTCCACTTTTAAACTCTTTTTTTTTTTTTTTGGTGCATTTTCTTATATTTTGGTTAAATAATGAGAAATATACCAAACTTGTGACCATTGACCTTCATAGTATTTATTCTTCCTACTATGAAAGTCAATGGTTACCAGCTTTCAGCATTTTTCAAAGTACCTTCTTTTGTGTTCAACAGAAGAAAGAAACTTATAAATGTTTGTAATCAACTAAGGAAGACTAAATAGCGGGTAAATTTTTAATTTTGGGTGAAATGTGCCTTTAAGAAGCTGTTTTTTTTTCTCCTTCAATAGGATTATATGGATTAAATGAGGTAAACACATTCCTGTTTACACTCAGTAGTCAAATGTGTCTCTTTTGTTAATTTTTTTCTTATACTTTGGTCAAATATTGAGAATTACATCAAACCTGTAATCATTGACTCTATATTTGTATGTCCTACTATGGAAGTCAATGGTTACCGGTTTTCAGCATTCTTCAAAATATCTTCTTTTGTGTTCAACAGCAAAAAGAAACTTATAAACATTTGTAATCAATTAAGGAAGAGTAAATAGTGAGTAAACTTTCATTTCATAAGAAGCAGTTTTTTCTTTAATAGGATTATAAGTATATGAGGTAAAGACACTCCTGTTTACACTCAGTGGTCAAATGTGTCTCTTTTGTTCACTTCACTGTACATTTTCTGATATTTTGGTCAAATATTGAGAAATATACCAAACCTGCAACAGTTGACTTTGATGGTCTTTGTATTTCCAACTATGGAAGTGAATGGTTACAGATTTTCAACATTCTTCAGAATATCTTCTTTTGTGTTCAACAGAATAAAGAATCTTAAAAATAATTGGAACTACTCGAGGAAGAGTAAATAGCGGGTACATTTTCATTTTTGGTTGAACTGTCCCTTTAAGAAGCTGTTTTTTTTTTTTTTTTTGGATTATAAGTAAATGAGGTAAAACACTCCTGTTCACACTCAGTGGTCAAATGTTTCTCTTTTGTCCACTTTTAAACTCTTTTTTTTTTTTTTTTTTGGTGCATTTTCTTATATTTTGGTTAAATAATGAGAAATATACCAAACTTGTGACCACTGACCTCCATAGTATTTATTCTTCCTACTATGAAAGTCAATGGTTACCTGTTTTCAGCATTCTTCAAAGTACCTTCTTTTGTGTTCAACAGAAGAAAGAAACTTATAAATGTTTGTAATCAACTAAGGAAGACTAAATAGCGGGTAAATTTTAAATTTTGGGTGAAATGTGCCTTTAAGAAGCTGTTTTTTTTTCTCCTTCAATAGGATTATATGGAATAAATGAGGTAAACACATTCCTGTTTACACTCAGTAGTCAAATGAGTCTCTTTTGTTCATTTTTTTCTTATACTTTGGTCAAATATTGAGAATTACATCAAACCTGTAATCATTGACTCTATATTTGTATGTCCTACTATGGAAGTCAATGGTTACCGGTTTTCAGCATTCTTCAAAATATCTTCTTTTGTGTTCAACAGCAAAAAGAAACTTATAAACATTTGTAATCAATTAAGGAAGAGTAAATAGTGAGTAAACTTTCATTTCATAAGAAGCAGTTTTTTCTTTAATAGGATTATAAGTATATGAGGTAAAGACACTCCTGTTTACACTCAGTGGTCAAATGTCTCTTTTGTTCACTTCACTGTACATTTTCTGATATTTTGGTCAAATATTGAGAAATATTCCAAACCTGCAACAGTTGACTTTGATAGTCTTTGTATTTCCAACTATGGAAGTGAATGGTTACAGATTTCCAACATTCTTCAAAATATCTTCTTTTGTGTTCAACAGAATAAGGATACTCAGAGGTACTGAGAGTAAATAATGAGTACATTTAAATTTTTGGGGGTAAACTTTAAAAGTTTACTTCCTTTAAAATTGTATCCTATAGAGTCCTATATAGAGAATAAAGAAACTCACAAATGTTTGGACCCACTTAAGGGAGAGGAAATAATGAGTAAATGTCAATTTGTGGGTGAACTGTCCCTTTAAGAAGCATGTATTCTAATAGGGTTATAAGTAAACAAGGTAAACACATTCCTGTTTACACTCTGTGGTCAAATGTGTCTCTTTTGATCTCTTTTTTTGTGCATTTTCTGTTAATTTGGTCAAATATTGAAAAATATTCCAAACCCGTAATAGTATTTGTATTTTCTACAAAGGATGTCAATGGTTACAGATTTCCAACATTCTTCAAAACATCTTTTTTTGTTTTCAAAAGAATAAAGTAACTCAGAGGTACTGAGAGTAAATAATGAGTAGGCTACATTTTAATTTTGGGGGTGAACTGTCCCTTTAAAATCTTATCCTATAAAGTCAAATAAAGTCTCGCAGGCAAAGTAGTGAAAACAAAAACAAACAAAAAAACGGTTTACAGGATCACAGAGGTGAGAAATGGTCATTAAAACTAAATCAGGCTATTTTTTTTTACTGTAAGCTAAAAACAAAAACACTATGAATATAGTTCTACACACACAATGAGAGAAGAAAGATGAATGAATGTTTGGTCAGTTTCAGTCGAATCTTCCATTTTTCTGTCTTCTTTTATCTGTAGTGGTAAAATCCTGCTGCTGGGTTTGACCTTTGACCTTCTTTCAGCACTCTGATAGTGTGAAGAGCTTGAGCTGATAAGAGACGGTCATCTGCAGGCCAGAGCTCACACAACACACACAGACACACTTGAAGAACAGTCTGCTTTCAGAGAGGGAGAACGGGAGAAATGGAGTCGTCTTTTTGCTGCATGCATAATTCATTTTGCTGATCATTTAATTTAAATACTCAGTACTAGCAATAACTATTATGTCATTACAAAATTATTTATTTATAATGTATTATTAATATTATTTGTTCATTTTTCTTTGACCTAGTCCCTTATTTATCCCTTAACTAATATTAGCATTAGGAGTCACCACAGCTGAATGAACCGTAAACTATTCCAGCATATATTTTATGCAGCGGATGCCCTTCCAGCCACAAACTATTATTACTATTGTTATTATTATTATTATTACTATTATTATTATTATTATTATTATTAATAATAATATTATTATTAAGCAATTAATAACTATTTGCCTAATTATAATTAATAAATATGCTATAAAATTTTGGTATTACAAATAACACAAATATTTATTTGGAATATAACAATATATCACTATACTACAAATAAAACTTTACATATAATTTACATATAATTGACATAATTTACAAGAGTAAGCATGCAGACTTTTTAAATAAATCCATTTAAATAATAACAGTAAAATATTCATGAAAAATAAAATATAAATAGGAATATAATTCAGAGCTAACTGTAACTAAATAAGCCATTTTACTATAATATTATTACAATAATTACAATATTTTAAAATGACTGATACTTCAGAAATTGGTAATTATTAATGCTACCAATTATGAAAAATATTCATTCATTCTCCTTCAGCTTAGACCCTTATTATTAAGGGGTCGCCACTGCGGAATGAACAGCCAACTATTCCAGCTTATGTTTTACACAGCGGATGCCCTTCCACAAATGATTATTATTATTATTATTGTTGTTATTATTATTATTATTAATATTATATATTATTATTATTATTATTATTATTATTATTATTATTATTATTATTATTATTATTATTATTATTATTATTATTAAAAACTATTAATAATTATATGCATAATTATAATAAATAAATATGCTAATAATATTTAGTATTACAAATAACACAAATAATTATGTAGAATATTCAATATATCACAACTACTACTAATCATAATAATTTACATATAATTAACATAATTTACAAGAGTAAGCATGCAGACTTTTTATTATATCCATTTGAATAATAACAGTGAAATATTAATAAAATTAAAATATAAATTGGAATATATATCATAACAGTAACTAAAAATAAGTCGTTTTATTATAACATTATTACAATAATTACAATATTTTAAAATGACTAATACTTCAGAAACTGGTTATTATTGATGTAACCAACTATATAAAAAAATTTTAATTCATTCATTCATTCATGTTTCTTCAGCTAAGTCCCTTATTTATTAGGGGTCACCACAGCAGAATGAACCGCCAACTATTCCAACATGTTTTACACAGCGGATGCCCATCCACAAATTAATATTTATTATTATTACCAACTAATAATCAACTGCATAATTATATTCAATAAATAAGCTAATACTATTTGACATTACAAATAACAGAAATAATTATTCAGAATATAACAATATATCACTACTACTAATAATCATAATAATAATTTACATAAAGATTAAGCATGCAGACTTCTTTAATATATCAATTTGAGTAATAATAGTAAAAATATTAATAAAATAAAGTATAAATAGGATTATATTTCATAACGGTAACCATAAATAAGTCATTTTTTGTATTAATACAATAATTAAAATATTTTTGAATGACTAATATTTAATAAATTGTTCAATACTAATGCTACTAATAAAAAAAATCATTCGATATTTTCCTTCAGCTCATTCCCTTATTTATCAGATGTTGCCACAGCTGAATGAACCGACAACTATTCCAGCTAATGTTTTATGCAGAGGATGCCCTTCCAGCCACAAATTACTATTATTATTGTTATCATAATTATTATTATTGAAAATCTATAACTATATGCATAACTACATTCCATAAGTCAGCTAATATGATTTCTTATTACAAATAACACAATTATTTAGAATATAACAATATATCACTACTACTACTACTACTAATCATAATAATTTACATATAATTTACAAGAGTAAGCATGCAGACTTTTTAATATATCCATTTGAGTAATAATAGTACAAATAATTGTAAAATAAAACGAAAATAGGATTATATTTCATAAGTAACAGTAACTAAATAAGTAATTCATTACAATATTATTACAATAATTAAAATATTTTAAAATGACTAATACTTCATAAATTGGTAATTATTAATGCTATCAATTATAAAAAAATATATAAAAAATATAAATAATTGAATTAAATAAAATCAATTTATGATACAGAACCTAAACTTTAGCTGTGATAAATAATAATAAATAAAACAGCAGGATTTTTATTACTGCTTTACAGCACTAACCAACAGATGTGAAACTGTGCTTAACATGTAAAAAAAAACGTCACAGAACAAAACCCGAACAGTACTAAAAAAGGTTTAATTTTCCTACATGCACCAAGAGAATCACCTTAACCCATAAAGTGTGTGTGTGTGTGTGTGTGTGTGTGTGTGTGTGTGGTCTGGCATCAGCCTAAATGGAAACAAGTCTAAAGCTCACAGCGGTGCAATCCTCTGGAAGACTCTCAAAAATCCTGAACAGCAGCCGGTTACACACTCAAACCCAGGAAAAGACTATAGGCTCAGCCTAGGAAAGAGTTAAAGGGATAGTTCAGCCAAAAATCTTTTATCTTTTAACACAAAATAAGTTATTTTGAAGAATGTTGGAACCTAGTAGCTTCCATCCTCGCAGAAAAACAAATACTATGAAAGTCACTAGCTTAACATTCTTCAAAATATCTTCTTTTTTGTTCTACAGGTTTGAAACAAGTGAAAATGATATAAACTGTGATTTATTGCTTTTCCAATGAGCCATTCAGGTACAGTAATCGAATAAACGAATGTGAAGTAATACTGCATAGTCTTAGTTTTATAGATAATTCAACAAAGATAAATAGTTATTAAAGTTACAAATGGTAAATTTTCTCAGGCCTGAATGCTTTTAAAATCATCATAGTCATCGGCCTCGGAAACCCATGCAAATTAACATTTATAATCCAGACTCAGCATTGCAAACATTGTGCGGTGAGACTATTGCGAATGATCACATTGCGATATCCATACTGAAACGATCAACCCAGGCTGATTACTGATATGTAGCCTTATATACGATATTGAAAATCGCAAAATACAACTGACGAGTTACGTTTTTGCTTTTGTTTTGTTTTTTTTGCAGTTTTTGTTTTTGCAAATCCATCACTCTTTATACTTCTTGAAATCTCAAACTTCTCTCGTGAGTGCCATTGCTCTTTTCACATAAATCCAGCCGGCTGTTAACCTACTGACTCACTGACCGACCCCCCTCCCTAAACCTAACTGATAGTTCGTTTAGCACCAATTGACCTTCCTTAAACCCAACCAACAGTGTTTTCAAAAGCAATCCAGAAAAAGGAAAGGCATTGCGGCAGCCTAATTTTTACCATGTTTTCAAATCTTACCACATTCTCACCTTGTTATTGACTTGTTTATGTTATTTTTTGGCTTTTGTTTATGTTTTACCTGCTTTCAGGAACCGTTCTTCATCGGATTTTAAACCAATTGCAACTCTCTCTGTGTCTCAAGTCAGCCAACGAATGCGACAAGCTAAATGGACAAACTAGTAACAGTGGGAAAGCAGTCCATACGGTGGCAAGCGGTATGGTAACAAAAGCTATCGGCGGAGTCAACGCCCCGTAGCGTTCAATATAATGACTAAACGCAGTCAAACATAACTCTGGCTACATAATTAGCGCTCACCAGAAATGTATACTTGGGTATGTTTTCACAATAAAAATGCAAGTTGCAACAAACAAAAATGGATTTTAAAAAAAGGGCAGCGTATCACAAGGTCCACATGATACGATTTTATTAACATGATGACAATAACGCACCCATTAATAATAGGAAAACAACATGTTATGATGAAGATACATCATATAACTCGGGATATCTAGTCCCTGAAACGTACGATCACACCGGTGTGATTTTAACATTCAGAGCACGTCCTCAACTGCTTAAATTAAAATCTGACAAAAATTATGCAAAATTGAGACTTTACCACTTCCTGCAGCACAGACTAAACATGGCGGGACTCATTACCTGTCATATAACAAATAATAAGATCATTATTAAGCCGTTTAAAAGACTAAATATATGTTCTAACACATATTTGAGAATCAGAGTATCAGAAATGTCACAATATAATTAGAACATTTGTCAATATTTACAGAAAAAAAAGATAAATACACAGATCACTGCGGCTGGTGGATCATGTGACAAACTTGACGCATCGTCATGAGAACTTTACCATGGGAATGCAATAGATTCTAAGTAACGGTCATGAAAAAACCCACCTAGGAGGGTCAGCTAGAGTATTTAAAACTCATGCATGAAAGGGTTAACTTGACAGAGCATCTAAGAAACACAGTGCTCACATGCATGACGATTCAAAAGACAAAACGCAAGTGTAACAGTCAAACATGTTTGTCAATCACATGTTTACATTGAAAAACAATATGAAAGTGAAACTCATGAAACTCATTCTGTGTGAACGACCCCTATCACTTTAAATTCACCCTCGACAAGGTGACAGAAATGAGCCTGTAGACTCATAAACACACAACCCAAGGGTCAGAAAGTCAGAGAAAGTGCGGTGGATCTCCTAAGCAAACACACAGATGATCTGAGGACGGAGGAACGGCTGACGGAGAGAGCCTGCAGGAATGCTGCTGTGGTTCAGACGAGCCGGCAGCCAGAGTTTATTCATCGGGACGCTGAAAAATGTGCTCCGCCTGTCTGAGCGGGACTGACAGATCGCAGACCAGCACAAAACCACACATTCAGGAGGCTCCGCCCATAAACGCTGACATCACACATAGGTGATTTTATTTAGAGGTGAAAACAAAGGTGTTTCTTAGGTAATTTAGGCGTCTCTTTAATAAATTGTATTACTATCTGTGAGGGACGTACTTTATGCAGAAATGTGTCTCAATAATTATAACTTGTTTAATGCATTTATAAATATTTTAAATATTGTGCTTTTGTAGAGTATTGTAGTGCTGGGCAAAGATTATCTTTTAGCATCTAAAATACATTTTACTTTTTAAAAATAAATGAACTTAAATTTGTATTTACATAATATATGTGTGTGTTCTGTATATATATATATATATATATATATATATATATATATATATATATATATATATATATATATATATATATATATATGTAAACACAAACGTTTATTCTTCTTATTATTATTATTATTATTGTTATTATTATTATTAGTATTATTATTATTATTATCAACATTATTATCATCATCATCATCATCATCATCATTATTATTATTATTATTATTATTATTATCAACATTATCATCATCATCATCATCATCATCATCATTATTATTATTATTATTATTTAAACAAAATAGTTATTTATTTATTACCCTCCAACACATCTATAGAATAAAAATAATTAATTAAATACAATTAAATAAAATAATAAATAATAATAATAAACAAAAAATAATAAAAAAGCTAAATTAAATTAAAATTAAATTAAATTTGTATCGAATTACAAATAAAAAATAAAATAAATAAAATCTAATAAAATCTAATAAATTAAATTAAATTAAATTAAATTAAATTAAATTAAATTAAATTAAATTAAATTAAATTAAATTAAATTAAATTAAATTAAATTGAAGCCTGTGCAGTGTCATGATTATATTAAAGAAATTCACAAAAACCCTTTGCATTGATGGTCCTCTTTAGAAATGTTGTAGATTATGTAAGACTCTCTACCTGTGAAAGTGAAATATTTAAAACACTGTAAACTTCATTTGTACTAAGAATGACACAAAATCATTGAATTGATGGAAAAAGGTTTCAAATTAACTCCAGGTGTAAATGAAGCCATATATATGTTGAGAGACTAACAAAATAAAGTGTTAACAGATTCACTCTAATGACTAGTAGCTGACATGTAGGCTAGCTGCTTACAGTCAACAGAAAGGGAGTCATAAAAAACACTTTAACAGAGGACGCCTATAAAGTGCTTTCTTTCTCTTTCATTCTCCCTCCTTCTTTCTTCTCTTCACTTCCACAGGTGTTTTTTGCTCAGATTCAGCACTAGTTTGCTCATGAAAGTGATTTATGAAGACGAGCTTTGAACTCAGAGTTTGCTTTATTCCACAGACGCACTTACTGGCACCGTGGGCTGACTGACAGGTACTGAGGGCCCACCTGCTTTAGTGAGGTTTGAGCTTTTTAAAGGGAAAATTTTACACTCTTTTTAATTTTGTTTGGCATTTTATGTTCCACATACGTCCACACTTGCATTGTTTATTTGGTTTCTTGCTCTATTTTTTTAGTCTCAAGCTTAAAAAAAACATATATATATATATAATGATAGATCCATTTGACAAATTGACAATATTCACTTTTCAGCCTTTTGTTGTTGTTTTTTTTTTTGTTTATTTTATGTTTTTTTACTTTTTATTTTAATTATTTAATTTTAATTATTTAATTATTTATGTTTTGCATTTTAAAGATTTCAATTTTAATGATTTTATTATTTTATTTTATCATTGTTTTAGTTTTTATTTTTGTATTTTAAGTATTTTAAAATTTTTTTATTTAATACAATTTATTTTATAATTTATTTTTTGTATTTTAATGATTTTTTTTTTTATTTGGTTAATTTTATTATAGATTATTTATTTTATGTATTTTTAAGTTTAAAGTTTTTGTATTTTTTGTTTTATTTTTATATTATTAAATTTAATTTGAGTTTAATTTATATGATTATTTATTTTTATTTTAATGATTTTTCAGTTTATTATTTTATTTTATTAATTTAATTTTTTACATTTTTTAATTTTATTAATTTTTTATGTTTATTTTATTTTTTTGAATTTTAATGTTTTTATTTGTATTATTTTTTAATTTTATTCTTTTATTTAATAAAACATTAAATTTTTCACATTTTATTATTTATTTATTTATTATTTTTGTTTTAGAAATTTAATTTTTGTATTTTATTTTATTTCTTTTTTTTCATTTATTTTATTGTATTTATTGTATTTTATTTTTACAGAGCATGTTTTGGTTTACTTTGGATCAAGTTCAGATGGTTTAGTTGGACAGCCAGGTGCTTTTCAAGCATAAACAGCCGACAAATTCCCCTAAAACCTCCTTAAGGTTGTTCAAGGTCTAATTACACCAATATTTACTAAACCCACAAATATATCAGCATTTAAATCAACTGACACTAATGCACCGTTTATTATAAGCTCTCTGCAGTTTTGTTTAATGTCAATTTAAGTGCTCAAACTTATCGAAGGCTTCTGGTTGGCCTATTTAAAGAAAGTAATAAAAGTTTGATTTGCACAATAGAGTAAAACAGGATAGAATTGTGTGAATTGGGCAAAATGAATTGGGCAAATTTGAGTAAAACACAGGGTAAATGGGGTAAAACAGGGTAGAATCGGCTAAAATAAGGTAAAATGGGGTAGAATTGGGACGCAGTATTTGTTTTGGTTCAAAAAGTCGGGATACACAGTAAACAGGGTAAAATTGAGTAAAACACAGAGTAGAATGAGGTAAAATTGAGTAAAACAGGGTAGAATTGGGTAACACTGGGATGCAGTAAATGTGTAAACTCAAACAGTCGGGATATACAGTAAACAGTAAAAAAATGTAAAGGATGGTAGAATTGGCTGAAATGGGGTAAAACACATGGTAGAATCATTTAACACAGTAAACACAGGGTAAAATTGGGTAAAACAGGGCAAAAAAGGATACAATTGGGGTGCAGTATTTGTTTAGACTCAAAACGTTGGAATACACAGTAAACAAAGGGGAAATTTGGGGAAAAAACACAGGGTAGAATACGGTAAAATTGGGTAAAACACATGATAGAACTGGGACACAGTATTTGTTAAGACTCCAAACGTCAGGATACACAGTAAACATAGGCTTGTCATGTCAACAATGTAAGAACTCATTTATCAAGTGATGACATCAGAGAGATATTATGGGCTGGAAGAGCATGTGTGTGTTTTATCAGATGCACATGGCAGGTCGGCTTTTGGTCGATCTCTCCTCGCATAAGTACTCTGGAAATTGAAATTCCTTGTAGCTCTTAAATCCATCCCTCCCTCTTTCCTGCACTCTCGCCTCCTGATGACAGGCCTCTCTGGCTGTGCTTTCCAGCACTTCTTCCCAGGAAATGTAAAATGGAAACTTTTACTGTGGCATTATGGGAGTGTTTTGGCTTTTTAAAAGTGTCTTCACTCTTGACTATAACCAGCGCGCAGGGCAGGGTTTACAGACGCTTGGAATGCGGCCTTCGAATGACAGGTTGCTATCAAGCATCACACCCAAATTTAATTATTTATTTTTCACACCCAAAAATTTGCACTGAAGACGAGGAATGGACTGAAAATCCATCAAGGGGTTTAGATTTTGGTGTGAGAGGTTTTTGGGCAGAATAAGTAAGGCCTCAGTTTTAGTCATCTAATTTTTTATATCAGCTATACAATCTGTTAATTTTATGAATTCATACAAATGATCAGATTATGTGGAGATATAAAGTTGTGTATCATCGGCATAATAGTGGATACTTTATGTTTTTTAATGATATCGTCTAGGAGTAGCATATATAATGTAAAAAGTATAAGGGACCAAGAACTGAGCCTTGAGGTACCCCACAGTAGGGTTGGACGATGTCGACCAATTTGGCATCATACGATGTCTAATGTGAAACATCGCGATGGACGATGGCATCGTCAACATGTGAAAAGAGGTATGGGGGGGGTGTTTGATTGAGTGTGTGCGACGTGTCTGGAGAGAGAAGAGGGATCCGGGGGTGAGAAGGGTGCATGACTTATTTAAGGACCAGGAGGGAGACGCTCGATTTACAGGAGATTATCACTCGTTTGCTGGCATTATGAGTCCCGCAAATGCATAGAGACCCCCAGAACTTCCGGGAGACTTGGGATGTCTGAATATCACGCTTAACAACTATGGTGAGACGCGATCCAGCGGTACATCCTTGATAAACTATTCGACGTGCACTGCTCTCTGCTTGGAGCTCAGTGTGTGTGGTCACGTGATGTGCGTTTTCAGCAGACGGAGGGCTGTTCAGAAATGTTAGGTAAAACCTGGTGTGGATGTGGATAATTTTCATACAAAAATGTCCTTTTAACACTAAGACGTATTAGTGTAAACAAGGCCTGAGTGTGTGTTTTTTGCGAGTGGGTTTGCGGCGGGGGTGGGGCGGAGGATCGGCGACGCCGGCTCAGCATCGTGTTGTCTATTGGCAACGGCGATGGACGATAACATCGTCTATCGGCCCAACCCTACCCAACAGTGCACTTTTGATTAGAATGAGGCCTCTTTATTACCTGCTTGATACTGTTCAGATATTCTGTTCATTTCTTAGCTTATAAAGCTATATTTTCATTACAAAAGTCTTAATATACAAAGTTTCATGTCAAATAGATTAAACATGTATTTTCAAGGTATTCAAAGTTTCCTGCTCCATTTGTTTGGTCTTGGCAGTTTATAGCAGGTTTAAAAATACAAATAAATAAGTAAAAAACTATGTTGTGTATCATGGGCATAATAGTGGAAACTTCATGTTTTTTAACAATATCGTCTGGCGGTAGCAAATATATATTGTAAAAAGTAAGAGACCAAAAATTGAGCCTTGAGGTACCCCACAGTGTACTTTTGATTGGTATGATGCCTCTACATCAGGGGTTTCAAACTCGCGGCCCGCGGGCCATTTGCGGCCCTCAGTGCAATATTTTGTGGCCCGCGCTGACCGCTGTACACTGACAGAATCAGCGGAGCGGGGAGAGAGAGCGCTCCCCGCTCCGCTGATTCTATCCGTACACAGCGGTCACTGGCATTCCCCGCCCGCAGTGTTGTCGCGCGCGTTCTCATCAGCTGTGTTGTCGCGCGCGTACTCAAGAGCGGTGTTATCGCGCGCCTACTGAAGGGCGGGACCGAGGGTGTGTCGCGTCCCGGGGGCACTTTTGATCATTTTGGAAGGGCACTTTCTATGCAAGACTAAAAAGGGCATGTGCTCTGCACAGGTTGAGCCCTATGTGTGCACGTGCCTGCCCTGCATCTTACATCATAGGTAGATACAGACTGGTACAGACTGATGTGACTGGAGTGGGGTGGGGGTGTTTTATTTATACATATATACACCTTTTTTTAGGTGAGGGAATGGAAGTTTTGAGTGAGTTCCCCCACTTTTTTCCCAGGACTTCAATAAGTCAAAGTACAGGTCTAGACTTAATGATGATCATCTTCAAGCCATACTGAGGGTCTCAACTGCTTCCGCTCTAAAGCCAAATGTGGTTCAGATTTGTGAGAAGAAGCGCTGTCAAGTCTCTGGCAGCAAGAAATAGGCAAAAGATGCCATGTTCAGAAGAACTGTTCATAATCTTCACTCAATGTTCTATTAATGTTCAGGACACTTCATGTTCAGAAGAAATAATTAAAACTGTTAATAATGACATTTGAGGACTTTTTTTTGTGAAATCCCTTATGCGGCCCAGCCTCACCCAGACTTTGCCTCTTGCGGCCCCCAGGTAAATTGAGTTTGAGACCCCTGCTCTACATTAACTGACACCAATTGATACATTCATTAAAGTAAGACACACATCTAAATGTGCTTTTTGTGTATTTTGTCTTAGTTCATTTGCATTGTTTAAGCTTATAAAGCTAGACTTTCATCACAAAAGTCTAAATAGAAAGTGTTTCTTGTCAAATACATGGATCATTAAGTATGTGCAGTCAAATTATTAGTCCCCCTTTGAATTTTTTTAATATTTGCCAAATGATGTTTAAAAGAGCAAGAACATTTTTACAGTATGCCTGATAATATTTTTTCTTCTGTAGAAAGTCTTATTTGTTTTATTTCGGCTAGAATAAAAGCAGTTTTTAATTTTTTAAACACCATTTTAAGGTCAATATTATTAGCCACTTTAAGCTATCTTTTTCTCGATAGTCTACAGCACAAACCATCATTATACAATAACTTGCCTAATTACCCTAACCTCCCTAGCAAACCTGATTAACCTAGTTAAGCCTTTAAATGTCACTTTAAGCTGTATAGAAGTGTCTGGAAAAATATCTAAGCAAATATTATTTACTGTCATCATGGCAAAGATAAAATAAATCAGTTATTAGAAATGAGTTATTATTATGTTTAGAAATGTGTTAAAAATCTTCTCTCTGTTAAAAAATCTGAAATTGGGGGAAAATAAAGAGTTGGCTAATAATTGTTCAACTGTACATATGCATAATTGTAATTCAGCCACATTGGAAGGATTTTGAGCCTTTTTAAGGTCAACTCAATTGGATTTAGGTCAGGACTTAGACTAGGCCACTACAAAGTCTTCATTTAGATTTTCTTCAGCCTTTCAGAAGTGGCGAAGCTTTTTTTTTTGTCTTTTTTTTAACCTGCTATAGAGAGCAAACAGACAGAGAAACCATGAATACCAACATAATTTTCAAGCCTATCATGAAGAACTGTAGGATAAATAGTGTCAACTTCAGCGCTGAGGTCCTTACTGAGGTTATGACAAGCTGTGTTTTGTCTGTGTAATACGGTTACATAACGACTCTCACAGTTATGGGAGGATTGTGAAAGGGGGACAAAGCTGAATATCAGAAAGAAGCCATTGGATTCTCATGTGTTTTAGGCTGGAGTTACGGTTTGTTTGAAGACCTTTGAAGACAAGAATGAGACGACTCCAAGGGTGTGAGAAGGTCGGAAGGTTTGTTAGTGTTTTTTTTTTTTTTTTTTGAGGAATAATCTGCTTTAGACATTTCTCAGTGCTGCCATGGAGAGACTGACTTAAATGAAAGAACAACCGCAGAGATCGGTTTCAACAAGGGACACTAATGCATTCATGAGACTAGCTTGAGAAGTAAAGGTGGACTAAGTTGTTGGAAAAAAGATCAAGGTCCCATAAAGCAATTCAAAAGCACAAATAAATGGAGAAAAATAAAAACATGAATTACAAACTTTGCAAAACTGCTAATTTTCGGATATTTTTTTTGTGTACGCTCGCAGCTACAAAAGCCTAAAATCACATCAAAACAAAACTAAAGGCAGTTGTTGAGATGCTTGATAAATTAGTCCAACATACAGGAGCAATTTGAGCACAAAAACCTGACACAGTGAAAAACAACTTCTGAACAGTGTCTTTAGACGCGGTAATGCTTCAAACTGGAGTGTGTGTTATTTTGTAGTAATTCAACAGCCTGTTGTCAATTATTTCTTACTTTAATAGACTCGATACAATGGTACAACAGTGCAGAACACAACTTTTAAAGGGATAATTCACCCAAAAATGAAATTTAGCTTTAAACCGGTAACCATTGACCTCAATAGTTGGAAAAACAAATACTATGTAAGTCAATGGTTACAGTTTCGAAATTTTCTTCATGAAACTATTTTTCATTTTTGGGTGAACTATCCCTTTAAAAGTTCATCCAAAAGTGAAAAATAGCTTTACTAAGAAAATCTTGAAACCTGTAACCATTGACTTCTATAGAAGGAAAAACAAATGTTATGGAAGTCAATGGTTAGAAGTTTTGAGATTTTCTTCATGAATCTATTTTTCATTTTTGGGTGAACTATCCCTTTAAAAGTCCATCCAAAAAATGAAAAATAGCTTTATGAAAAAAATCTTGAACCAGGTAACCATTGACTTTCATAGTAGGAAAAAACAATGTTATGGAAGTCAATGGTTACAGGTTTCTAGATTTTCTTCAAAAAGCTATGTTTCGTTTTTTTTTTTTTTTTTCGGACTATCGCTTTAAAAGTTCAACCAAAAAGAAAAAATACCTTCATGAAGAAAATCTTGAAACCAGTAGCCATTGACTTCCACCGTAAGAAAAATAAATACTCTTGAAGTAAATGGTTACAGTTTTGAGATTTTCTTCATGAAGTAATTTTTCATTTTTTGAGTGAACTATCCCTTTTAAAGTTCACCCAAAAATAAAAAAATAGCTTTCAGAGGAAAATCTTGAAACTGCTAACCATTGACTTCTATAGTACGAAAAACAAATGTTATGAAAATCAATGGTTACAAGTTTCTAGATATTCTTCATGAAGCTATTTTTCAGTTTTGGATGAACTTTTAAAGGGATAGTTCACCCGAAAAAAATTAAAAGCAGCTTCATGAAGTAAATCTTAAAATCTGTAACCATTGACTTCCATAGTATTGTTTTTCCTACTATTGAAGTCAATGCTTACTGGTTTCCAGATTTTCTTCATGAAGCTATTTTTCATTTTTGGGTGAACTATCCCTTTAAAAAAAATTAAATAGCTTCATGAAGAAAATCTAGAATCCTGTAACCATTGACTTCCATTGTAGGAAAAACAAATGTTATGGAAGTCAATGGTTACCGGTTTCGAGATTTTCTTCATAAAGCTATTTTTCATTTTTGGGTGAACTATCCCTTTAAAAAAAATTAAATAGCTTCATGAAGAAAATCTAGAATCCTGTAACCATTGACTTCCATTGTAGGAAAAACAAATGTTATGGAAGTCAATGGTTACCGGTTTCGAGATTTCTTCATAAAGCTATTTTTCATTTTTGGGTGAACTTTAAAAGGGAAAGTTCATCCAAAAACGAAAATAGCTTTAGAAAAAAAATCTTGAAACTGGTGACCATTGACCTCCATAGTAGGAAAAACAAATACTCTGGAAGTCAGTGGTTATAGGTTTCTAGCTTTCTTTAAAATATCTAATTTTGTGTTCAACAGAAGCAAAAAAAAAAAAAAGTCGAAATGAGTTTAAAAGAAGTGAAGGCCGAGTGAATAATGACAGAATTTTTATTTTTAGGTGAACTGTCCCTTTAAAACTCTGGAATCCAGCAGTGGGAGGAGCGAGTCCTGCTGTGAAGACGTTAAACACATGTAGGGTAATTAGAGGTTTGCTGGAGGTCTAAGAGAGAGAGAGAGACAGGCGACACAGGCTGAATTATGAGCAGCGCAGTTCATAATGACACGTCTGAGGACGCACCCCTCATTTTCATCAATCTAATCACAGAGAGTGTGT
>NC_141043.1:44382500-44407500 GCF_052040795.2 Danio rerio | reverse complement strand
CATTAATGTTATATATGTTTTTCTTTAAAAAAGCGTGAATCTCATGCAACAACACAAAACAGTATTGCTGCTTCAGGATATTTCAGACATGTGGACACATTGGATAATTAAGTGGAGCAAAGCCACACCACACACAACTTTACCTTCCATTGGTTAATGAAGTTAATAAAAAGTGTGCAACATTTTCACGCTAGAGAGTATGTTTTATACAGGAATGTAACTGATATGCTGCAACGGCCCCTTTAAATACGAGATCAATGTAGCAAATTTTGACGCTCTCACCGCCGGAGCTGAAGGGAGACATCGTTGACGCCACAACATCCAGAGCGAGCTTTGGCGCTCTCACCGCCTTCGGTGTGAACGCACAGTGAGGCAGTTCTGAAGGCAAAAAAAGCGTCCAACCCGGTACTAGTAAGGTGTACCTAATAAAGTGGCCGGAGAGTGTAGGTAAATTGTGTAATGTAATGTATTTTTTATTTAGTGCCATGTCAGCAACCAAGGCTATCTTCATGGCAGGAATCTTTCAACAATAAATATACAATTTAAAAATCAACAAACAAAATAAAACATAAATTAAATAAGTTTTTTTGTGTTAATACATGATAAAAATTCTAAAATCTTTTCGGGTGTTACTTTGTCAAAAATGTCCTTAAAAGAGTTAATTTCATAAAAAGTCCTTCTGGAATCAGTATTCCTTTTGCCACTTGTTTAAAATGTAAGCGTTGATAAAAGGTTTCATCTCTGACGGAGGAATTTGGCATTTGTTCACTACTTGCTTCAAAGCATCTTTAGCAGCTGCATCAGCTCGCTCATTGCCTAAAAGTCCGACATGTCCTGGAACCCAGCAAAAAATTATGTGATAAAACTGATTTTGTAGTTGGTGAACTTTAGTTAAAATATTATCAATCAAAGGATGATCATTCGTTGAAGATTCCATAACTTGGAGGCATGATTTAGAGTCTGTAAAAATGATGGATTTCTTTTGTTGGGCATTTTCTATATACTCCAATGCTAAGAGTAAAGCGCGGGCTTCAGCTGTGAATATGGAGCATTCTTTAAGCAGACTGATTCCATAATGTTGTTGACCAGTTACCATTGCAGCTGCTACGCTATTTTCCACCTTAGAGCCATCTGTAAAAATAGGTGAATGCTGAGAATATTGGCTTCTAATATCCAAATAATGTTGTCTGTAAACATTGGGATGAGTTACTCCTTTCTTCTGATGTCCTAAATCCATATTGATTATGGGCTTCTTTAGAGTCCAATGAGGCAGGGCACTGAAGTGTATTTGACTTAATATGTCCAGGTTTATGTTTAAATTTTGTAGATGTGGGTTAATGCGCACACCAAATGGTCTGATGGTTTTTGGCTTACTTGCATATAACTGTACAAACTGTGGGTTAAATACTGCAGAATAAGCTGGGTTGTTCTTATTTGCTTTTAATTTAACAGCATACTGTAATGAGAGTTTCAGCCGTCGGTTTTGGAGAGAAGGTTCATTGGTTTCAGTGTATAAACTCTGTACAGGTGATGTTCTGAATGCTCCTAAAGCAAGCCGTAATCCTTGATGATGTACTGTATTGAGTATCTGTTTATACGAGTTCCTGGCAGAATCATAAATTATACTCCCATAATCCAAACGGGATTGAATGAGAACTCGATAAAGACGCAAAAGTACAGTTAAATCTGCTCCCCATTTAGTTTTTGCCAACACTTTGATTATGTTCTAGGTAAATTGTGGAAAAAAAATTGGCTGTAGTAAATGAGTGTGTGTGAAAGCAAGTGTGTGTGGGTATTTCCCAGTACTAGGTTGTGGCTAGAAGGGCGTCCACTGCATAAAACATACGCTGGAATAGTTGGCGGTTCATTCCGTAGTGGCGATTGTTGATGAATAAGGGACTAAGCCAAAGGAAAATTAACGAATGAATGAGTTACTAAACTATTTTGTTCTGTGGGTGAATACAGACACACACACACACACACTTTTCTACTAGATCACCTGCTCTGCCTTTAAGATTAGAGTCTAACTTCTGAATGGATTTAATTGCAATGATGTGTTAGTTTTGCGTGAAGGTGTGTGTGTGTGTGTTAATCATTGTGTGGCTGTCTGAGGTGTGGAAAACAGATCCACTTTTGAACAAACCACACACACATTAGTGAAAAGACAGACACTGATATGGGTGTAGAATGACACGAGGGCGAGAAAACCACGACAGAACTTTCAATTTCAGCTGAACTGTGAATTTAAGACTATTCAGCGCCTTCAGAGTGTGTGTGTGTGTGTGTGTGTGTGTGTGTGTGTGTGTGTGTCTGTGTGTGTGTGTGTGTGTGTGTGTGTGTGTGTGTGTGTGTGTCTGTGTGTGTGTGTGTGTGTCTGTGTGTGTGTGTGTAAAAGCTGAACGGGCACCTGGCAGAACTGTGGTGTATTCAGAAACACACCACTGCGTGTATGTGTGTGTGTGGTTGTGTAAGTATATCTGTGCATATGTATGTGTGTGTGTGTGCGTGTGCATATTCATGAGTATATGTGTGCATGTGCGTAAGTGTGTGTGTGTGTGGTTGTGTAAATATATGTGTGCATATGTATGTGTGTGTGTGCGTGTGCATATTCGTGAGTATATGTGTGCATGTGCGTAAGTGTGTGTGTGTGTGGTTGTGTAAATATATGTGTGCATATGTATATGTGTGTGTGCATATTCGTGAGTATATATGTGCGTAAGTGTGTGAGTGTGTAAAAGCGGAGCGGGCACCTGTCTGACCTGTAGTGTATTCAGAAACACACCCTTACAACAACAAACAGGTGTAGAGTTTCCGGCCTGCGGTGTGTGTGTGAGATCTCACAGGAAGCGGCTGCACCGTAAACCACAGCATACACACACACACACACACACACACACACACACAGGAGCCTTTATGACTGATGCACATACGCAATTACACAGATTATGGGATTAGCATGGAGAGCAGCCAGTCTGGAGGGGTGTGTGTGTGTGTGTGTGTGTGTGTGTGTGTGTGTGTGTGTGTGTGTGTGTGTGTGTGTGTGTGTGTGTGTGTGTGTGTGTGTGTGTGTGTTGTATTAACACAGATCACGGGCGAGGACGACCTGATTACTTCTGTGATAACAGACGTACATATACAAACACAAAAACAAGCTGAGCTCCGCCGTCACGCTGCCGTGATTTCAGGTCTTTCAGTAAAAACATGTAAACGAAAAGCAAAATGAAAAGTAAAAGTGTTATAGTGTTTCATTCTGAACAAAATAAGAAATAGAAATTGAGTAATTTATGGCAGCACAGTGGTTCGCCTCACAGCAAGAAGGTCGCTGGTTCAAGCCCCAGCTGGGTCAGTTAGCATTTTTGTGTTGAGTTTGCATGTTGGCATGGGTTTCCTCCGGGTGCTCCGGTTCCACCGTCCAAACCCATGCGCTATAGGTCAATTGAATAAACTAAGGCATGGCTATAGAGTATGAGCATCTGCTGCATAAAACATATGCTGGAAAATTTGATGGATCATTCAGCTGTGACGAGTAAAGATTAAGCTGAAGAAAACTGAGTGAGTGAGTGAGTGAGTGAGTGAGTGAGTGAGAGTGAGTGAGAGTGAGTGAGAGTGAGTGAGAGTGAGTGAGTGAGTGAGTGAGTGAGTGTGAGTGAGTGAGTGAGTGAGTGAGTGAGTGAGTGAGTGAGTGAGTGAGTGAGAGTGAGTGAGTGAGTGAGTGAGAGTGAGTGAGAGTGAGTGAGTGAGTGAGTGAGTGAGTGAGAGAGTGAGTGAGTGAGTGAGTGAGTGAGTGAGTGAGAGTGAGTGAGAGTGAGTGAGTGAGTGAGTGAGAGTGAGTGAGTGAGTGAGTGAGTGAGTGAGTGAGTGAGTGAGTGAGTGAGTGAGTGAGTGAGAGTGAGTGAGAGTGAGTGAGTGTGAGTGAGAGTGAGAGTGAGTGAGAGTGAGTGAGTGAGTGAGTGAGTGAGTGAGTGTGAGTGAGTGAGTGTGAGTGAGTGAGAGTGAGTGAGTGAGTGAGTGAGTGAGAGTGAGTGAGTGAGTGAGTGAGTGAGTGTGAGTGAGTGAGTGTGAGTGAGTGAGAGTGAGTGAGTGAGTGAGTGAGTGAGAGTGAGTGAGTGAGTGAGTGAGAGTGAGTGAGTGGGTGAGAGTGAGTGAGTGAGTGAGAGTGAGTGAGTGAGTGAGTGAGTGAGTGAGTGAGTGAGTGAGTGAGTGAGTGAGTCTCTGAAAATCTCTGAGGAATATTTCCAGTACCTTATCGAATCTATGCCATGAAGGATTAACCGTACGTTCACACCGAAAGCGGCGAGAGCGTCAAAGTAGCCGGAAGTCATTAATTTTCAATGGGAGCCAAGGTGAATGAGTGAGTGATTTATGTTTAAAATACAAATTAAATTAATTCTGGAAATAAATACCTCACTTTATATATTCACAATGACTTCATTTTTATAAAATTTCTTTATAAAATGTATTTACCTTTGTATTTTAATATAACCTTCAAATAAACAATTACACAAATGTGATCATTGAAGAACAAAATCATTTTAGAAACTGCCTAAATATCCGTATGTGATTTAAAATTCATTCATTCATTCATTCATTCATTCATTCATTCATTCATTTTCTTGTCAGCTTAGTCCCTTTATTAATCCTGGGTCGCCACAGCAGAATGAACCGTCGTGATTTAAAATAGTAAGTAGAAAAAGCAAAAATAAAAATAAAAATGTAATATTGTAGCAAAAATTAAAAGCAAAAGTATTATAGGCTGGCTTTCCCAGAGGTGGGTTGCGGTTGGAAGGGAATCCACTGCGGACAAAACGTGCTGGATAAGTTGGCGGTTCATTCCGCTGTGGCGATCCCAGATTAATAAAGGGACTAAGCCGACAAGAAAATGAATGAACGAATTATAGGGTGGCAAGGTGGCTCAGTGGTTAGCACTGTTAGCTCACAGCAAGAAGGTCGCTAATTTGAGTTCCAGCTGGGCCATTTCTGTGTGAAGTTTGCATGTTCTCCCAGTTTTGGTGTGGGTTTCCTTCGGGTGCTCTCCCGCAGTCTAAACACATGCGCTATAGGTGAATTGAATAAGCTAAATTGTCAGTAAAGTATGAGTGTGTTTGCGAATGAATGTTAGAGTGTATGGGTGTTTCACAGGACTGGGAAGGGCATCTGCTGTGTAAAACATATGCTGGAATAGATGGCGGTTCATTCTGCTGTGGCGAACCCTGATAAATAAGGAACTAATCTGAAGGAAAACGAACGAATGAATGAATTTGAACATATCTATCAAATTTGCTCTTCAGTGTTTGGACTTTCAGCAGTAAAATTAAACCACTCTGAACTGAACTTTAACACTGAAAACTGGACTCACACGGTTTCAATTTACTAGAGCTTCTATGTTAAGCTGCTTTGACACAATCTACATTGTAAAAACGCTGGAGAAATCAATTGAGATTTTAAAAGAAATACAAATGTGACCTTTAGAGTACAAAAACAGTTTTAAAATAGTAAGCAGAAAAGGCAAAAAAAAAATTTAAAACAAAACATTTTAATTAATATTGTAGGAAAAAGCGACTCCGCTGTCAGACATTTATTCTTGTTAAGGCCAAAACTGACACTCAACACCTAATGGAGAGCTCATTTGTGAATGTCCACTGGGAATGCACTTCTCGTTCACACTGATATTCGGCTAAACATAAACAAACATCAGCTCCAAACAAATCACGGACTAATCTGAGAGGTCATGACCTTTCCTAAAGTCTCGTCTCGCCTTTCGAAAGCTCTCGCTCCTTTTCACACTCCACTCCATCAATGGCAACTCAGCGTACACACAGTCACCAGAACTCACATACACAAAATCATACTGGCACGAAAGCTTGACAGGCGTAGCAACAGTAACTAAGGAGGGCGGGGCATACCGAAGCGTCAATTATACATTGTAATATTAATGCATGCACATTAAATTATTTAATACGCACAGAAAAATCCTTATAAACACAATGTAGAAAACAGGTCCACAATTTTTTTATCTAGACTTTTATATGCATTCCTAATAAAAAACAATGGCTTTTTAAAAACTACAGTTTCACTTATTTAAAGGTCTAATAGTTTTTTTTTTTTAATGTCAGTATCAGTATTGTTAGTTTTTAAGATATCTGTAAGCAAAACAGTGACACAATTTGCATTTAGAAAATATAAAACTAATAGTGAAGTGTCGTTCATGAACAATTTGTTCATTTTGAACGAATCTTCAATATGACTCGGAAACTACGAGTCCTCTCAGGGAGTGATTCGTTCATCCGCGTGTGCACACATTTGTGCAGGTGGTATCGTTCATTTTAAGTCTTTTGAATCGTTCATCGCGGAAAGGCAGAAGCCAATCATATGCGTTAAGAGCCGGAAAAAGAATCAAACCGTTTATCTTTTGAGTCCGAGTCATTCATTCATCACGGGACAATCATACGCGTTTAGAGCCAGAAAAAGAATCGAACCGTTCATCTCTCGAGTCCTCTATCGAGTCCGAGTCATTCGTTCTTCACGGGCCAATCATATGCGTTTAGAGCCGGAAAAAGAATTGAATTGAAAGGTGAACCAATTATCATGGCTCCTATCGACTCAGACTGTGTACATTGGTTAAGATTATATGTGACTATCAGTGTAACGTGAACGAACCACTGACATTTGAAGACATGAAGAGGTGAGCTGAGCAAAGAAGAGACAACAATACTTCATGTGATCAACCTTTTGGGCTAGTTGTAGATGTGTTTGAAAGCAATTCGTAACATTTGAATAATATTTTGGCAAATTGAACCAACTGAACAAAATGACTCGAAAAAAAGATTCGTTCATCTTGATGAACGAGACTCAAAGATCTGAGTCAGTAAAATGATCCGAACTTCCCATCACTAAAAACTAATATAAACTGAAAATATATGAATGGATCAATGATTTTATTCACATCACTTCATACTTCAGGTTCTAATCAAACTTTTTGACCGATCAAATGCGCTCTAGAATCTGTCATGCCCCGCCCCCTTCAAGATGCTCCTCATTTGCTTTTCATTTGATGCGCTTGAGCTCAACCACTCACATGCAGAGCTGTGATAAAACCAAAACACTATAGACCAATTACCATGTTTGTAAACATTTAGGATGGGAGGTGGCAGAAAAAAAACGGGATTGCTAGCATTTACAGCGAGGGAATGACATGCGAAGAAGTTAACCTACCTTTTAGCCAAAGTCGGCATTAAAGCAGTGTGGTGTACGATAAAAGTTACGTTTTCTATTTTTGGACTTTTGAATTTGGCATCCTACCACACAACATGACATGTTTACTATTGTAGCCGGTCTTTTTTTGCAACCGGGGACCCGTGTGACGTCATGTGTGACGTAGGCTGGTAATTCATCTATTGGTTGCTTTAAAGGGTCATGAAACCCCCTCGTTTCAGCAGGGTGTTTTCACACCTCTACTTTGGAAAAAGTCAGAAAAGTGGGCGTGTCCAGCTCTGTTTAGGGGGGATTGTCGGAGGAACTAAAAGGGGAGGGTGTGGGAGTGTCTATTTGGGCACGCGCGAGTTTCAGTCAAAATACACACACATGAGAAAGTGATGGTGTTTAACCTACATGGACATCTGTAGTCGTATTATTGCTAAATTATTAAATGGTGGACTTTAACTGCGGTTTGGCTCTTTCATTCAGGGAATTCATTCATGCCCCTCGCGACAAACAAAATATTTGATTCGAGGAACTGCTCTAAGTGTGTATTTTTCATGGAATGTTTGATACCGCACGGCGAATGAGAGAAAAAAAAAACTCTGCATTTCCCGGAAACTTAGATGCACACGGCAGGTAGCGTCAGAAAGGTCACAAAATGCGGTGAAAACCCTACACGAGGTTAAAGTTTGGTTGTGGTGCTAACGTGTTTACACTCGGTGCTATAGTTAACTTTGTTCGATACGAACAAACTGAATAAACAAAGAGCACTGGTCGCTCACTTACCAAATCTGTAGAGACAGGACAATCACCAGCAACTAGACCCGCGTCTTTATTAAGAGGAGACTACAAGCGAATCCGGATCTCAGCGTTTGCAGATGAGAACAGCTCTCAGGTAAACAATAATCCTCCTTAGACACGCAAGTTATTGTTGTCGCGCGTCGCGTACACTGTAATCCACGCGTGAGTCTGCGCTCTCACAGAGAAAATGAAAACGAAACTTAACTGCAGCAAACTATAAAAGCAACACTTCACGCTTGTTTTGCCAATACAACGTAGCGTCTCTGTCATCTAAACACTGTGACAGTAATGAATATTAATGAAGTTGCACAATAGAGCGCGCTGATTGGTTTGAACCAAGCCTTACTCATGCATTAATGCAACACACTGAAAGACGTAATAAGACTCACTCTGGCACAGACGTCCAGTCTGCACGCTGGAATACACGCTATTATGTCATGACCGTGACGCAGCTTCAAAAATTCGTTTCAAACCGGAAGTACGAATTTGCTTGAAATAACGCAAAAACAACCAATTTACACTTTTTAACGAAATATATGTGTCCTAATAGTGTTTTTAGCAGTGTGGGACACATACACGACTGTCAACAGCTCAAAAAATGTGTTTTGGTGTTTCGTGACCCTTTAAAAAAGAGGAGGAGCTGCAATGTGTCCTGCCTTCTCTTCGTGTTTCGGTTGAGATTACTTTAAACATTGAACAAAAATGCACATTTTAAAGCACTTCACAGGACCTATAAAAGCAATTTTCTAATAAAATACAACATAAAAAAACATCTAATAATGCACAAAAGCTCTGCTTTGAAGTATTTCCAACTAACCCACATGTAAACTTTGCTCAAGCTCGGGGAAAAAAAACTGAAAGAGTAAACACTCCCAAATCCTCCTTTTAACCTTTGACCTCTACCTATTTCTCCATCACTCTCTCTCCGTCTGGAAATGAACTCAGCCTCCCCGAGGTGCAAAAAGTGTTTTCCTGTAAGTCAGCTGGATTTAAAACGCTTTATATGACTGAACAACCCACTGAAACCACATCAAACAGACAGACGCTTCCCTTAAAAGAGCAAAAAACACCCTACTGGCGACCGCCCATGACTGACTTACACTTCACCCTAGTGAGTGTGTGAGCGGCTAAACCAACAACCGCCAGTCTAGGATTTATCTCTCACCACAAAAAAAAAAAAAGTAGAAAAAATGCAATCGGGATTCATTTATTGACTTAAAGGAACTTTTAGGAGTTTATTCTGTCGAACACAAAAGAAGATGTTTTGAAGAAGGTTGAAACCATTGACTTCCATAGTAGGAGAAACAAATACTATGGACGTCAATAAATACCAGTTTTCAGCTTTCCACAACAAAGCTTAATCTGAGATTAAAAGAAGACAAACTCATAAAAATGTAAAGGGTGTGTAAATGATGACAGGATTTTTATTATCGGGTGAGCTGTCCCTTTAATTTGAGTGCGATTATAGAGACAATGCAGAGTCAACAGGGTAAAAAAGTGAAGCAATAATTATTTGTTGATTTCCCCGGATTATTGAATACATTAAGAAATTTAATTTAGAGGGAACAGTGGGATTTTACATACTATAAAGAATGTAACTGTATAACTATTATAAAGCAACATAATTGTGTGAGAATCACTTTGTATGTGACATTTCTGGTGACCTGCTTGTTCTGTTCTTTTTTTAAATATTTAAATTAAATTAAATTTAATTTAATTTAAATGTTATTGTATTGTAATTTGGCGACGCAGTGGCGCAGTAGGTAGTGCCGTCGCCTCACAGCAAGAAGGTCACTGGTTCGAGTCTCAGCTGGGTCAGTTAGCTTTTCTGTGTGGAGTTTGTATGTGCTCCCAGTTTTCGTGTGGGTTTTCTCCGAGTGCTCTGGTTTCCCCCACAAGGCCAAATATATGTGGTATAGGTGAATTGGGTAAGATAAAATTGTGCGTAGTGTATGTGCGTGAATGACAGAGAGTGTGGGAGTTTCCCAGTGATGGGTTGCAGCTAGAAGGGCATCCGCTGCGTATAAAATATGCTGGATAAATTGGCAGTTCATTTCGCTGTGGCAACCCCAGATTAAGGGACTAAGCCGAAAAGAAAATGAATGAATAAATGAATTGAATTGTATTGTAATTTCGTTTAATTTCATTTTATCGTATTTTATTTGTAATTTAATTTAATTGTATTTAATTTTTTGTATTGTATTTAATTTAACTGTATTTATTTAATTGTATTATTTTAATTCAATTTTATTTAATTAAAGTAAGTTGTATTTAATTTAATTAAATTTATTTAATTGTATTGTATTGTATTTAATTGTATTTAGTTTAATTGTATTTGATTTAATTTATTGTACTTAATTGAATTGTATTTAATTTTTAATTTATTTAATTTTATTGTATTTAATTGCATTTAGTTTAATTGTATTTGATTTAATTTAATTGTATTTAATTGTATTTAATTTATTGTATTTAATTGAAATTTTTTTTATTGTATTGTATTGTATTGTATTTAATGTATTTGTATTTAATTTAATTGCATTTAATTTTATGTTAGTTGACTTAAGTTTTTACTTATTTTTTTTATTACTTATTTTTGTATGCATGTTAAAATTGGTAAAATATATATATATTTTTTTATTATAAATATGCAAATTAGACATTATTTCAATAAATGCATTATAATTTGACGTAAGGTTCAAAACCCTTAAATAATTATGACAGAGTGAATTTTGGGAATCTCTTTACCACTTTATAATCAGAAAATACTGCGATCAGCCAGAAGAAAATAATTCCACGCAAATGTCAAGAAATAAACAATAAAGTTTTCACCAAAAAAGCGAAAGCCTTTCTAAGTTAGTTGTGTAGGATTTAATTTTAAATTTCTCTAAAACACTCAAACACATCTGTTAGCATTTTGCTGTATAATTGTGTTGTTGGTAGGGAGGTTTGAATGTTCGTTAGCATGCTAATGAACAAGTGTTTTCAGTGGTTAACATGTTGCTATTAGGTTGAGATTTACGGTTCAGTCCAAAAACTCATTTGATCCACTTGAGCTCAACCAATTTCACTGGCAGAGCTGTGATAAAACAAAACGCTATTGGCTGTTTTTTTTTAAAGGGGGAGGGGTTACAACATATACCGCCTTTACCATATTTCAGCTGAGATTATGTCAAAAATTCATTCACTCATTTTCCTTTGGCTTAGTCCCTATTAATCAGGGGTCGCCACAGCAGATTGAACGGCAAATTATCCAGGATAAGTTTTACGCAGCAGATGCCCTTCCAGCTGCAACCGAGTACTGGGAAACACCTAAACACTCTCACATTCACACACATACCCTACGGCCAATTTAGTTTATTCAATTCACCTGTTGCCCATGTGTTTAGACTGTGAGGGAACACAGAGGAAACCCACGCCAACACAGGGGAACATGCAAACTCTACACAGAAATGCCAACTGACTTAGCAAGGACTTAAACCAGCAACCTTCTTGCTGTGAGGTGACAGTGCTAACCACTGAGCCAATGTGTCGCCATTACGCCAAAAAAAAAAAAATGAAAAAAATAAATAAAAAAAGACGGGACTTTTAAAGGTAAAACAAGATGTACTAAACATTAAAGCCAATGTCAACAGTATCCCGGATCCATTTTAAGATATATTTGTAGATATGGAGCGTCTGCTTTTACAGCTGAATTCAAAGAGCATGATTTCAGTCTAGAGAAAGAAGACAGCAGTGTTGCATCAGGCCTGTCTGCAGACACACACACACTCACACTCATAAAAGAGACCAGTCTTTGATTTCTAGCTATAATTAACGGGCATATTTTATCAGCTCAGTCGCCCAGGCCTGCGCGAGCCTTTTAAAAGAGCGATAAAGAGACACGGAGAGAATGTGCATTAGAGCTCTGAGTTGATATCATATGTTAAGAGGCTCGATAACATTGTAGCATCTGGAAAGAGTCAACAGTTTGAGTCTTATGCTACTGCTTATTGACCCCCGCATGAAAATATACTATAGTTATATACAAGTGAATGCCATTTTTGAATAACAGTGGCTCGAACTGATCTGTTGTGGTAATTCTAAAGTTGCTATGATTCATTCAACCACTTTCCTTTAGCTTAGATCCTTATTAATCAGGGGTTGCCACAGCGGAATAAACCAACAACTATTCCAGCATATGTTTTACACATCGGATACCCCTTCCAACCGCAACCCAGTACTGGGAAACACCTATACGCTCTCTCATTCAAACACACAGTCATACACTACACCCAATTTAGTTTATTCAGGGTATATACAGTCTTTTTAAGACTCTCCATATATTTTAAGACCTCATCGTCACCAAGTCTGAACCGGTAACATTGGCAACATTTTAAATATATTCACCAAATACTGATTGTAAGAAACTAATCCTAAGCTAAAACATTATTTATATATTCAGGTTTATAAAAATGTTAATCCAGAAGGTGTCGCCTATAGAACAGCAGAAATAGCGGTGCTGCCTTGGTTACTGCAGTAAACAAAGCAGTGTGACATCAAATATAGCAGGATTTTATCGATTTCAGAAACTACACAACATCATAAAATCTCAAACTTTAGCATACAACTATAATTTTACAACTGTATATGCATAACTTATGCAAAATTTAATACTTTGTAACAGCATTTAAGACTTTTTAAGGGCCTTAAATTTCTCTAAATTGATTTATCAACTTTTAATACTTTTTGAGACCCCGCGGACACTATTATTTAATTCACCTAGCGCATGTGTTTAGACCATGAGGGAAACCGGAGAACCTGGAGGAAACCAACGCCAACACAGGAACATGCAAATTCCACACAGAAATGCCAACTGGCCCAGCCAGAACTCAAACCAGCAACTTTCTTGCTGTGAAGCAACAGTGATAACCACTGAGCGAGGACTTCCGGTTTCGATATGAGCGGATAGCACGCGGTATAAGACAGCTCCGCACTAAAAATCTAAATAAATTAAATCAGAGCATCTTTTAGTAATCCTTTGTCGTCAGGGAAAGGAACACAACTCGAGTTACAACTGATACACACAGAGTTGTTGGCTTTAACGTTATATTTGGAATTAAACATGCCAGCTAAACCTCGTAAAGCAACAGACCAGGCCGCGCCCGCATCGGACTCGGCTGCAGATGATACACCGGCCGAAAATACTCACGACACGGGTAACGCAGCAATTCTTAACGCAACTTCTTCTCTACGCTCAGAAATACATGCTATCAAAGCGGACATCGGCGAAATAATAGACGCCAAAATTGAACAGCTTGCCGTCTCGATACGAGGGGAACTCTCTACGTTCCAACAGGAGGTCAGCTCTGAAATTTCAGCGGTTAAAATAACGATGGATGAACATGCTTCAAAGCTGGCAAGCCTAGAAACCAACGCGTCTACTTCTTCTGATACGGTAATCAAGCTTGAACAAGATGTGGGCCGTTTGAAACAGGTGATAGAGCAACTCACGGAGAAATGCATGGATCTTGAAGGACGTAGCAGGAGGCAAAACATCCGTGTCCTAAATATCAAGGAAGGGGCCGAATCTGGGAAGAAACCGAGAGACTTTATCGCACAACTTCTAAAAGAGACATTATCGCTGGATAATCTACCACTTGTCGATCGTGCCCATCGGACATTAAGAAATCGCCCAGGAATTGAAGAACCGCCGAGGGCTTTTGTGCTTCGGCTACACTACACACACGAATTAGAAGAAATCCTGCAGAGAGCGGCTAAGATGCAGCAAGTTACGTTTAAAGGGCAGAGAATCAACATCTTTCCCGATTATCCTCCAGCGGTGGTAAAGCGCCGTGCGCTTTTCAAGCGAGCAAGGGAGCTTCTGAGGGACAAACCCGGTGTCAAGTATGGTCTACAGTATCCAGCAAAATTAAGAGTCACGTATAACGGCAAGGAACATTATTTCACGGATCCAGATAAGGCTGTTAAGTTTGCGGAAAGCTGCTTTGGGTCAGAATGACTGTTTTGAAGTTGTAAGGTGAAAAACAGATAAGTGTGATCACTCGTTAAGTCAACATACTCGGTTTTTACTCCTTTCTACTATTCTTTGCATACACTAAGATGTTCTGTAAGTCTCCTTAATGTGGAGCTGTGATAATTTTATGTTTGAAGGTTAGTGAATAAGTTATCTATGTAAGGTGTTTTTTGGATTACTTAATTTGTGTGTTTTCACTCAAATTACAGCGGTTCTGAAACGTTATATATTTAATTCATTCATTTATAATTTTTCCTTTTCTTTAAGTGTGTAAAATTTTAATTTATTAGACTTAGTCTTCATCGCCGGTTCTGGTTGGATGGCGAGAGATTTATTTGAATTAGTGGGTGGGTTTGTTGTGGGAGGCCTGTTTAAGATACTTCTAAATGGTAAAATGTATGGTGATAATTATATAAATCCATTTAGTTCTTAATGATGCAGAGTAACACTGTACCAATAGGTAACAAACCAGGGCTTACTTTTGCTTCCTGGAATGTGAAAGGAATAAACCATCCTGTTAAAAGAAGTAAAATATTATCACATCTAAAATCACTTTCAGCAGATATAATTTTTTTACAGGAAACACATCTGAAATTAGACTCTAGGGTTAAGTTGAGGTGTAGGTGGATAGAAAACGTATATCAGTCAAATTTCTCTGTCAAAGCACGAGGAGTTGCCATTTTAATACGGAAAGGTGTGCCATTTAAACTTAATACATTAAAAACAGACAAAGAAGGTAGATATATTATATTATCTGGTGAAATTCATTCTCTCCCTATTACATTATTAAATATCTATGCCCCAAATTTTGATAATCCAGACTTTTTTAAGAAAGTATTTGATTTTATCCCAAATTTATCTCAAACAAATTTAATCATAGGAGGGGACTTTAACTGTGTTCTTGACCCATATCTGGACAGATCATCCTCCAAAAGAGCCCCTCAGTCTAATTCCAGAAACTTTTTAAACACCTTTATTAACAACTCTAATTTAGTGGATATATGGAGACTTTTTCACCCTGTCGAGAGAGATTACACTTTTCACTCACAAGTCCACAATGTATATACTCGCATAGATTACTTTTTGGTAGAAAACAAATTAATCTCTAACGTGGTGAATAACAAAATTCATGATATACTAATTTCTGATCACGCCCCTATAACAGTAAAAATTGAACTTGATGATTTAACATTATCGCGTCCTGTGTGGAAAATGGATCCTAGTCTAGTCAGCGACCCTAAATTTCATGACTACCTGATACTACAATTGGAAATATTTTTTGAAAGTAATAATACTCCTGAAGTTTCACCAGGTTTATTGTGGGAAACACTTAAAGCCTTCTTAAGGGGTTGTGTGATCTCCTACCAAGGGTCTAGAAATAAGTTGTATAGATCAAAACTTTCCGAATTGGGGAAACAAATTCACCAATTAGATAATGAAAATGCTCAAAATCCTTCATCAGAAACGTACAAAAAGATATTAAAATTAAGATACGAGTATAATAAAATTCTCTCAGATAAATTAAGTAAATCATTTCTTTTTATCAGACAGAGGTATTTTGAATTTGGGGACAAACCACACAAATTACTTGCAAGACAGTTACGTAAATTAGAAAATGATAAGACAATTCATTCGATCAACACAAAACTCGGAACTAAATGTACTTCATCTAAAAATATAAATAACTGCTTTAAAGAATTCTATTTAAATCTATACTCATCCGACCCCCGCATAGATTTGCAAGCTATGGATAAATTCTTAAACAAATGTAATCTCCCTTCTCTTAACCAAGATGACCGTAATCTCCTTAATAGAGATATTTCCCTTGAGGAGTTAAAAAACACAGTTAAGTCCCTAAAGACCGGTAAAACGCCGGGTCCAGATGGTCTACCCTCTGAGTTATATAAAACTTTCAGTGATATACTCTCACCTTACCTTCTTGAGACATTTAAGGAGGCATTAAAGAGCGGATTACCACCAATGTTCAATGAAGCAGTCATCACTGTTATTCCAAAAAAAGGTAAAAACACAGAGGAGGTGGAAGGATTTAGACCAATTTCTCTCCTTAACGTAGATCAGAAAATTCTGTCAAAGACACTCGCCAATAGATTAGCTAAATTAATCAGTGGTCTAATTCATACTGACCAGAATGGATTTATTCCTGGTAGGAATGTTTCGCAAAATACAAGGCGCCTTTTTAATATAATGCATCACTCCAAAGCTGCTCAAGAAAATCTGGTAATAATCTCACTCGATGCAGAAAAAGCATTCGATCGAGTAGAATGGCATTATCTATTTGCAGTATTAGAAAAATTTGACATAGGAGATAACTTTATAAATTGGATAAAGATTTTATATAAATGCCCTACAGCTCAGGTATTAACTAATAACACTTTGTCTGGTCCTTTTAATCTTCAAAGGGGGACCAGACAAGGATGCCCTCTATCTCCCCTGTTATTTGCATTGTCTATAGAACCCCTTGCTCAACATTTTCGTTCGGATCCAACTATACATGGTTTTAATACTTTAGAAACAGTTAATAAAATATCTCTATACGCAGACGACATTTTACTATACATAACAAAACCCCATATTACTATACCAAACGTTTTGAACACTATTCAATCCTTTGGCACATTTTCAGGGTTCAAAATCAATTTTGATAAAAGCGAATTAATGCCCATTGGACTAAAAGATCTGTCCTCAATACATTCCTCTCCATTTAAAGTTTCAATGGAAAAATTTACTTATCTTGGAATTGTATTTACATATAAATATTCAGCACTCATTAGTGCCAACTACACCCCCCTAATTTCCAAACTGCAAGCAAATATACAATTTTGGAAGACACTCCCAATATCTTTGTATGGTAGAATAAATGCAATAAAAATGATATTCTTACCACAGATACTTTACTTATTTCAAAATATTCCAATCTTTCTACCAAAATCCTTTTTTAAACAATTAGACTCAACCATTCTTCCGTTTTTGTGGGGATATAAAAATCATAGAATTAAAAAGACACATCTTTGTAAGTCTAAACAGGTGGGAGGTCTGGCACTTCCAGACTTTCGCCTTTATTACTGGGCTTCCTTCTTAAGTCTAATTTCAATATGCTTGGATAGCCATGAAGCCCCACCAACATGGCTCCAACTAATGTATGATCAGTGTCATCCATATAATCTAGGGGCAGTAATTCTCTCACCTGTAACTTTAGAAGGTTCGATTTTTAACAGCAGTATCTTAATTCGGAATATGCATCGCATTTGGAAACAGATGAAACACCATTTTAAGATAAAGTCAATTTCTCTTCTAACTCCCATTGCTAAGAATCCATCATTTATACCATCTACATTAGATGGAACTTTTACGCAATGGAAGGAAATGGGTGCACATACTGTAGGAGATCTTTTCGCTGATGGAAATCTAGCTTCATTTAACCAATTACAGCAGAAATTTAAACTCCCTCAGAATAATTTTTTCAGATTTTTACAGATAAGGAACTACATACATGCCCATACGTCTTCATTGGATAGTACATCCCCTTCCATCCTTGACAAATGCCTAGATTGGTGTAAAGGTAGTAAAAAAACCATTATCAATAATTTATGAACAACTACTATCTGTTACTTCCCCCTCCACAAAATGTTTTAAGGAAGAGTGGGAGAAAGAATTGGGAGTGAAAATTTCAGAAGAAATGTGGCAATCAGGTTTGGAGGATATTAATAAACAATCTATTAATTCTAGACATTGTCTTATTCAATTTAAAATAATTCATAGGTTACATTATTCAAAGAAAAAATTACATAGAATTTTCCAAAGTATTTCACCTCTTTGTGACAAATGTAATTCATCAGATGCGGATCTATCTCACAGTTTTATTTTTTGTTCTAAGATACAGAATTATTGGAATGGAATTTTTGATGTGCTTTCCGAAGTGTTGAAGTTGCAATTACAACCAGATCCAATGCTTGTAATTCTGGGATTCTCTGAACAAACACATTTGTTGTCAAATGCACAACATAAAATGCTCTCATACTGCTTAACTACTGCCAAAAAGCTACTGCTACTGTTTTGGAAAAAAAAGGAATCCCCTACATGTAAACTGTGGCTTGGAGAAATTGCTTCTATGTTACATTTGGAGCGAATTAGATACTATTTGAAAAGAAAACTGGAACAATTTGACAAAATTTGGAATCCCTTTATCTGTTACCTTGAAAAAAAAACTCATGCATCATTTCTGTAATGTTTTAACATGCTTTGTCATCATACTCTATTTTTCAAACAGGTCTTTGTAACAAGTTTGCTTGTTATGTGGGTGGGTGATTTTATTTTTATTTTATTTATTTAATTTTTAATTTTCTCCTTTTAATTTTCCTTATTTGCTGTGCCTATGTTATATGTGGACAAAATATGTAAACAGAATTAATTTTGTCTTGAATCTGTGTCTTCATCAATAAAACTTATTTGACAAAAAAAAAAACCACTGAGCTAGCGTGCCGCCCAGTAAAACAACAACTATATAAACAAATAGTTTTCTATATTATGCTACAATACACAACAGTTTACTATAGTAAGAATGTAGTATTCATTATCATCAATATGTGTAATATAGTAGCATTCATTAACAAAATGTTGTGAATACTATAGTATTGACAGAATAATGCACTTTACTATAGTATTCAAAATGACTATAGCATTTATTACAAATTACTATAGTTTTCCTCTATGGAAATGGTACAAAGGGATAGTCCAGTATGTGTATGTCCGGTATTATGAATTTTAAGATAGATAGTGATATGGATGGATGGATGGATGGATGGATGGATGGATGGATGGATGGATGGATGGATGGACAGAATGATACAGAATGATAGATAGAGCGATAGATGTATAGATAAAACAGATAAAATGGTAGCATGATAGATAGAACAATAAGTAAAGTGAAAGATTGAACTATAGATAGAATGATAAAATGACAGTGATAGAAGATAGATAGAATAATAGAATGATACATAGAACATCAGAAAGATACATAGAATGATAGAACACTAGAAAAACAATTATAGAAAGATGGACAGAGTGATAGAACATCAGATTGATGGACAATAGAACAGCATTTAGACGGACGGATGGATGGACTGATGGATGGATGGATGGATGGATGGATGGATGGATGGATGGATGGATGGATGGACGGAAAGAATGATACAGAATGATAGATAGAGCGATAGATGTATAGATAAAACAGATAAAATGGTGGCATGATAGATAGAACAATAAGTAAAGTGAAAGATTGAACTATAGATAGAATGATAAAATGACAGTGATAGAAGATAGATAGAATAATAGAATGATACATAGAACATTAGAAAGATACATAGAATGATAGAACACTAGAAAAACAATTATAGAAAGATGGACAGAGTGATAAAACAACAGATAGATGGACAATAGAACAGCATATAGGATGGACGGATGGACGGACGGATGAATGGATGGATGGATGGATGGATTGAAAAGTATTAATTATACAATGAATAATATCTACAATAATATCTACTGATGGCTCATTGGATGGATGGATGGATGGATGGATGGATGGATGGATGGATGGATGGATAGCTAGATAGCTAGATAGATAGATAGATAGATAGATAGATAGATAGATAGATAGATAGATAGATAGATAGATAGATAGATAGATAGATAGATAGATAGATTTACAGTATATCTTTATCAACAGATGAGATGACTTCTATCGTGATATGATATTTTCGTCATATGGCCCATCCCTACGCTGTGTCTGGAGGAGACAAGCGTGAGCTCAGCTGCAGTGAGTTTGAGTCCTCCATGGGAAGGTTAGAGCAGTTTCACCTCTGGGCTGTTACCAAGCAGACTCTGCCGCACACAGAGAAAGAGAAAGTTGTCTGGCCTACTCTAAATGTTGCATAACAAACGCGCTCACTGCCTTCCCTGACAGCCTAGAGACTTGTGATGACAAATGATGTACAAATCTCTCTATAATTACCTTAAGAAGACATAGATGTAGAAAACTGTGCACTCTGCTAAACAATTAAATGGTTAAATGTGTGATTTTAAAAGGAGTTGTGAGCATTTTGCTGTACAACTGTGTTATTGCTAGGGAGGTGTGTATGTTTGTTAGCATGCTACTGTGCAGGTGTTTTCAGTGGTTAGCATGTTGCTATAAGGTTGAGATTTACAGTTCAGTGCAAAGGAAAAAAGAGCATCCCTAATGATATTTTTTTGGGCCAAGTCATTTCATTTTGATTGTTAAAAACAGTTCCCTTAATCTGAGCCATTCATTGGCTACTTAAACGTGCAGTAGGTGATTTGCCTAAGTGCTAACTGGTTAGCATCTTTCAAGTACCCTCCCCTGTCGTCCAAAGCCATGCCTCCTGAAATTACATTTAAGATGAAGTTGTCCTTCCCTGTCCACAGGAATGCAAACAGGACTTTTTGGCGATTTAGAGGAAGAGGGAAACTCGTGAGGAAGCACATAATGCATAATGAATGCGGAGTCTCCAACACACACGCTTCATAAGAGCCGCATTAAAGGGACAGTTCACCCCAAAATAACTTGCTATTTACTCACCCTCAAGTGGTTCCAAACCTTTACGAGTTTCTTTATTCTGTTAAACATGATAGAAGATATTTTGAAGAATGTTGGAAACCTGTAACCATTGACTTCCCTTATAGGAAAAACAACTATTACAGAAGTCAATAGTTACCGGTTTTCAGCTATCTTCAATCATTCATTCATTCATTTATTCATTCATTCATTCATTTTCTTGTCGGCTTAGTCCCTTTATTAATCCGGGGTCGCCACAGCAGAATGAACCACCAACTTATCCAGCAAGTTTTTTTACGCAGCGGATGCCCTTCCAGCCACAACCCATCTCTGGGAAATTCTTGAATCATATCATGCAAAAACTATTCATTATTTACTCTCCCTGAAGTGGTTCCAAACCTCTACGAGTATCTTTATTCCATTGGAACACCAAAGAAGAGATTTTGAAGAATGTTGAAAACCTGTAACCACTGACTTCAATTGTAGGAACAACAAATACTATGGAAGTAAATGGTGACCAGTTTTCAGCCTTCTTCAACCATATAATCCAAAAATGAGCACAAGTATCTCCGAGCTCACGGTTCTCTCCCGGGACAGCATGACAAACCTGCTATGAACACTAAGCATATATAAGTGGGAACTCTTGAAACAAGATATTTTGAAGAATGTTGGAAACCTGTAACCACTGACTTCAATTGTAGGAACAACAAATACTATGGAAGTAAATGGTGACCAGTTTTCAGCCTTCTTCAACCATACAATCCAAAAATGAGCTCAAGTATATCCGAGCTCCGGGTTCTCTCCCCAGACAGCATGACAAACCTGCTATAAATGCTAAGTATATCTAAGTAAAAACTCTTGAAACAAGATATTTTAAAGAATGTTGGAAACCTGTAACCATCGACTTCCATTGTAGGAACAACAAAACTACAGAAGTCAATGGTTACTGGTTTCAAGCTTTCTACAATTATATCATGCAAAAATTACTGTTTACTCTCCCTGAAGTGGTTCCAACCCTTTGCAAGTATCTTTATTCCGCTAAACACTAAACAAGATATTTTGAAGAATGTTGGAAACCTGTAACTATTGACTTCCATTATGAGAAAAACAAATACTAGGAAAGCAAATGGTTACCAGTTCTCAGCTTTATTCAATCATATCATCCAAAAATTACTCACTATTTACTCTTCCTCAAGTGGTTTCAAACCGAAATGAGTTTATTCTGCTGAACACTAAACAAGATATTTTGAAGAATGTTGGAAATCTGTAACCACTGCACCATAGCAGCTCAGGTTGCTTTATACATACAGAGTAAATTGTATACGCCCTCCTGTGAGATGTGAAATCCTTTTCAAATATTTCCAGAGTAATGTTAAACGGAGCAAGGACAATTTTTACATCATTTCCTATTCAATCTTTCTTCTGCAAAAAGTCACATGTTTATTCTAATAAGGGAGAAGGGGTCACTATGGGCGGGGCTTTATCCCTCTGATGACACGTACAAAGGGAGAATGTCAATTTCTGCAGACTGTTTTTATCAAGTCTGGTTATAAAAGTATAGAATTAATGAATTTTGACCATTAGAAGCTAGATATATTCACACATTGTTGCCACACAACTGTGTTTAAACACCTTATAGAATTAATCTATGCATAAAAGCTACCCTTAAATGATATTACATATGACTGCTAAAATAAGAAGAGCTGTAGATGGTGGCACAGGTGGGTGGGTGTTTAGGTCGGTCGGTCGATCAGTCGGTAGGTAGGTGGGTAGGTAGGAAGGTCGGGAGACAGACAGACAGACAGACAGGCAGGCATGCAGGCAGGCAGGCAGGCAGGCAGGCAGGCAGGCAGGCAGGCAGGCAGGCAGGCAGGCAGACAGACAGACAGACAGACAGACAGACAGACAGACAGACAGACAGACAGATAGATAGATAGATAGATAGATAGATAGATAGATAGATAGATAGATAGATAGATAGATAGATAGATAGATAGATAGATAGATAGATAGATAGATGGATAGATGGATAGACAGACAAAAGTTGCCTCACAAAAGTAAGGCAAAAAAGCCGTTCACACCCTTTTCAGAAATAATATCTTGTCTCATATTTCAGACTGCCCTGATCATGTCAGTCTCCAAACACACACACGCAGACACATTGTTTTTTAAATATAATTACGCACATACACTGTAAAAAACAAGTTACAATGGGTCCACTTACATTATTTTTAAGTCAACTTATTGCTTTTAAGGCAATTGCTTTATTCACTTTAAAGGTAACATGTGGTAATGTTGTCAAAATTGATGAGCCCAACACACACAAATCTGTTAAAATCTCCAAAAAAGTACTCAAGTTTTTCTTGAAACTTTAAATAAAGTTGTTGCTTTTAAGGCGATTGCTTTACTCGCTTTAAGTAACTGATCACTTTTTACAGTGTGGTGAAAATACAATTCTTGATTTACATTTTTACTAGTTTACTCATTTAATTCAACAATTAACTTTATCTCCTAGTTTTTCAAAAGAATGGCTCTGTACTTGTGTTGATGCATGAATGAGCAAGAACCAATTGAAAACTGAACTATTGTTGACGTCAAAAAATAATGTCCTATATTTGAATAAAACTCCAAACTGCTTGCCTTATATACAGTTGAAACCAGAAGTTTACATACACTGCACAAAGGCACATAGACATTTAAAAAAGTCAGATGTTAATGTGACTAACCTTTCTCTTTTAGGTAAATTAGGATTATCACATTAGTTTAATGCTTAATAGCAGAATAATGAGAGAGAGATTTTTTTGAGAAATTGTTATAACTTTTCTTGAAAGTCAAGTTTACATACAATAAGATTATAATGCCTCTGAAAAAGCTTGGATGATGGTGTCAAGGTTTTGGAAGCTTCTGATTGTCATTTTAGTTAATTGGAGGCACAACTGTAGAACAGTATTTAAGGAAAACCTCAAGCACACTGCTTCCTTGTGTGACAACATGGGAAAATCCACAAGCCACAATCAACAAAAAAAAAAAAAACAGATTACAATTTGCTAAATGACACTGGGAAAAAGGCTAATATTTGGAGACATATCCTGTGGTCTGATGAAACTTAGATTAAACTGTTTGGCAATAATGACCAGTGTTACATTTAGAGGACAAAGGGGAAAGCTTACAAGCCTAGGAGCACCATCCCAACTGTGATGTTTAGGGGCGGAAGCATCATGTTGTGGGGCTGTTTTGCTGCAGGGTGGATTGGTCCACTTCACAGCATAGGTGGCATCATGATGAAAGAACATTATGTAGAAATACTGAAGCAACATCTCAAGACATCAGCCAGGAAATTACATACTGCCAAATTAGTTAAAATGTGCTTTAAGGACAACAGAGTGAATGTTTTGGAGTGGCCATTACAAAGCCCTGAACTCAATCCTATAGAAAATCTTTGAGCAGAGTTGAAAAAGCTTGTGCGAGCATGACAGCCAACAAATCTGACTCAGTTACACCAATTCTGTCAGGAAGAATGGGCCAAAATTCCTGCAAACTATTGTGAGAAGCTTGTGGAAGGATACCCAAAACATTTGACCAAAGTTATACAGTTTAAAAGCAAAGCTAAAAAAAAATTCCAAGGAAATTACTGTCTAGAAATAAAAACACAATTCTCAAAAACAAAAATCTCTCGTTATTCTGGCATTTAACGAATCATTTAGGTAATCCTAACGAACCAAAAATAGTAAACATTTAGTATGATTTACCATCAGACATTTAAAAAAATGGTTACGTTCCTTTTTTTTAGAGTGTATGTAAACTTCGGGTTTCAACTATACACCAGCACGGGATATATTAGAAAACACTGGACACTGGCACACTTCTTACTCAATACTGCAGGATATACTGTATCTGCATACTGTAGACTATTTTTAAAGCTGTATGCAAAACCATCCCCTGACTTACTGAATGCTTTCTCTCTTATCTCTCATGTGTGTTTCAAGGGAACCCAAAACTTCCAGATCAATCTCTAATGAGGGAAAACAGACAAACCTTGAGCATGTGTGTATAAAAAAGAAAGGATGTGTTTCCTGAATTATTAGCATAGCTTATTAAAATAAACCACCCAGAAGGCCTGAATAAACACAGCACAACAGAGAGAAACCAGTCTAACCATGCAGAGATCTTTTAAGCCTCATGTGCTTTACTGCCACTCGAAATGCCCCCAAATACACCCCTAAGCTGTGTATTTATGCGGAAATATTAAATCACAATATATTATAACTATCATTTAATAAGATTTATTTTAATTTTGTATTCATTATTCATTTATGGTTTGGCATAAATAAACAATAAAAATATGAATGCCTAAATATTATATAGATAAAAAGTTAAGAAAATATCTTCTTCTTCTT
>NC_141043.1:44367500-44377500 GCF_052040795.2 Danio rerio | reverse complement strand
TGGAATGTCTGATTCTGGGATTTTCCTGAAGTCTCACGAGAAAAAGGTCTGAGTGAAAACTTTCAAAGTAAAACTAACTAATAATGGCAGAAAAAAACTGCAGAAGGAAGGAAGCTTCAGTGTTGTTGCATAAACAGTAGAAATGACCCAGAAGATCAGCAGGTTTATTCAGATTTCTGCTGTAATAAACATATATCATATACTGTTGGCTGATCTGGTCACATATTACAAAAAAAATTAAAAAATAAACATCATTTACAAACAATAACCATGTAACTGGTTTTGGTTTTTATTTTTTTATTATTGTTTTCATTTATACCAAATTATTTATTATGTTTGTATTGTTATTATTATTATTTTATACATCTGTATATTTATTATTTTATTATTGTTGCTGCTAACTAAAATAATTAAAAAGCTAAACTATTAAATATCTATGTTAAATATCTAACTTATTTATAATAACTTATCAATATTAAACTATCCATGTTAATGTTATTAATTATTTGTAGCATTTAATTAATTTTTTTTTTCTTTTAAATGTTTAAAGTGATTGACTTTTTGGATATATTAAACAATAAATTATATTATATTTGATACTATTGTTATTAATTGTATGCTATTTTAGTGATATTTTAATGTTTAATAAATTAAAATCATGTAATTTTGATAAATATTCTAAAGGCTATTATTAATATTGTAGTTGTTGATGTTGTTGTTGTTATTAACTTATTTGTAGCATTTATATAATATTTTACATTTTTTAATTATTTAAGTGATTTTTTTTAGATATATTAAACTATAAATATAAACAATAAAATAATACAAAAAACTAACAATTACATAAAAAATTTAATAAAACATCTTCACAAAAACATGAAACAAATGTAATATTATTATTAAATGTATTTATATATTTTATTGATATTTTAATGTTTAATATATTAAAAAAATTATGTAATTTTGATAAATAGTTTGAAGACTATTATTGTTGTTGTTTTTGTTATTATTATTATTATTATTATTATTATTATTATCATTGTTAACAATAATATTATTATTAATGTTGTTGCTGTTAACTTATTTGTAGCATTTTATTGTGAATTAAATATATATATAATAAACTAAATAATCAATAAAATGTATAAAAATACAAACAAACAACATCAATTTTTAAAAAAAACTCTAAATACATATATTATAATTTTATTATTATTATTATTAGTAGTAGTAGTAGTAGTAAATATGTTTGTTATTTTATTGTTTAATATTTAAAAACATATTTCTCAGATAATAGCAAACTATAAAATAGCAATTAATTTGATACAAAATCTTGAAATATACTTTTAGAAAAAAACTAATAAATACTTAAATAAAACTTCATAAGACCAAATTTAACAATATTAATAAATAAATAAATAAAATAATAAATAAAATAAATATACAAAAATATAATAAATACATAATAAATACATAATAAATAAATATATATGTACATATAATGAATAAATAAATAAATAAATAAATAAATAAATAAATAAATAAATAAATAAATAAATTAATTAATTAATTAATTAATTAATTAAAAAAGCTAAGTCTCTCACCCTTTGAGGTGCATGATTTGGAGTGCATTACACAAGTGATGCAAACAGCAAATACAACAATCTAACCCTCATAAACTCATTAGACCACACAAACCCAGAACAGAATTCCCAACAAACACAAACACACACACTCTGCCTCAAATTCACCAGGAGAAAGTTTTGTTTCACTTTCACATGCGTATGTGAAAGACAGATGAAGAGAGTCTGCTCTTACGCAACACAGACATCAAGTTCTCAGATAACAAGAATCATCTTATCACAATGGCGCACACACACACACACACACAAAATATAAATCAGCAACCACTTTCACTACATTCTCTGACAGCAGCTGTGTTTTCAAACATGTTATAGCTGGACTGAATTATTTTTGCAGTGATATAATGTTAAAAAAACAGCGTTATCAAGATACTCTAAATCCACATTCAATCCACATTTAGCAACCCATGCAGAATTAAAGGGTAAATAAAATAATAAATAATAAATAAAATAAATATACAAAAATATAATAAATACCCTTTCGAAAGGGTGCCAAAAAAGTGGTGCGGTATGGTTCGGATCGTTACGCCTTTTGACAGTGGAAACGGCCATAAACGCGTACCAAACTGAACAGTAGCGTACCACTCAGTGTAAAAGGGCCATTACACCACAGTTTACTGTAATAAAAACTAAACAGAATTTTTTTTTTACTGTTTTCAGTTCTCTGTATTACCAAATGACGTAGCACATTCATTAACAAAGAGTCGTGGGCTATAATATATACAACATAATACACTTTACTGTTATGCTTCTTTAATAATAAATGAAAATAGTATTTTTTTGCATGTTGGGTGTGCGTAAAACGACATTACATAACACTCTGAGATTCCATCATTGCTCCTATTTAAGGGGCAGTTCACACAAAAATGAAAGTTCTGCCATCATTTAGGCTACACACCTTTGTGTTGCACACAAAAGAAGATACTTTGAAGAATGCTGTTCACGTCAATACTACAGTATTTGTTTACCTATGACATTAGTCAGCTTTCTTCAAAATATTTTGAGTGTGAACTATCCCTTTAATGCTACAATTTGCATCACGTTCTAGTTTAGTGTAAAAGTAAAGGTGGACAGCTAACATATCCACATCTGAACTTACAATAGTATCTTTCCAGTCAGTAAAGACTCCGTGAAATAATTTGTACTGCCTCCTATTTACAAGTTTTCTGTTGAACACAAAAAAAGATATTTTGAAGTATGCTGAAAACCATTGACGTTTATGCTATACAGTATTTGTTTACCAAGGTTTCCAGCTTACTTGAGGGATTTTCTTACTTGTCTTAATATCTTATATGGGCTGAACGAGAAAAAAAGAAACTCCTAAAGGTCTGAAACCACTTGAGGATGAGTAAATTAGTCAGCAAATTTGTATAATTTTGAGTGTGAACTATCCACTTGCAATACCTCCACTTTAAAGAGCCCATATAAAGCAGCACATCCAGCCTGCAAAGACTCCATGAAAGAGTTTGTTCTTACGCACTGCCTCCTGCTTGGGGTCAGGTAAATTCTGTCATCATTCACACACCCAACATCATTCAAAACCATTGGTTTCCATACTATAGTATTCGTTTACATACAATGTTAACATTAGTCAGGTTTTCAGCATGCTTCAAAATATCTTCTTTTGTGCTCAACAGAAAAAAAGAAACTCCTTGAAGGTTTATAACAACTCGAGGGAGAGGAACTAGTGAGTAAATGTTCATTTTGAGTGTGAACTATCCCTTTGACACTACAATTTGCATCACGTTCCTGTTTACTTTAACCCTAAAGGTGGACACTTGACATACCCACATCTGGCCTCACAACACTTCCACAATAAACGCCAAACAAAGCAACTTTTTCAGTCAGTGAAGACTCAGTGAAAGAGTTTGTATTCGCTCACTGCATCCTGCTTGGGGTCAGCTAAATTCTGCCATCATTTACACACCCTTTATTTCACGTTTCAAACCTTGTTGAAGAAAGCTGAAAACCATTGGCTTCCATTCTATAGTATTTGTTTACATACGATGTTAACGTTAGTCAGGTTTTCAGCATTCTTCAAAATATCTTCTTTTGTCATTCATTTATTAATTTTCTTGTCGGCTTAGTCCCTTATTTAATCAAGGGTCACCACAGCAGAATGAACCGCCAACTTATCCAGCATGTTTTTTATGCTTTACGTTTTTTATGAGAAACATCCACACACACTCATACACTACGGACAATTTAGCCTACCCAATTCACCTGTACTTCATGTCTTTGGACTGTGGGGGAAACCAGAGCACCTGGAGGAAACCCACGCGAACGCATGCAGGGAGAACGTGCAAACATCTTCTTTTGTGTTCAACAGAAAAAAAGAAACTCCCTAAAGTTTTATAACAACTCGAGGGAGAGGAAATAGTGAGTAATTTTTTTATTTCGAGGGTCAACTATCCCTTTAAAACTATCATTTGCATCACGTTTCTTTTCACTTTAAAAGTAAAGCTGGACAGTTGACTGAAAACCATTAACGTTAATACTATAGCATTTATTTACCTATGACGTTTTTCAGCTTTCTTCAAAATATCTTCTATCAAAATATCTTTTCTTACTCATCTTAACATCGAATCTGTGCTCAACAGAAAAAAAGAAACTCCTGAACGTTTGAATCAACTTGATGAAAGAGTAAATAGTGAATAGTAAATAGTAAATTCATTTTGAGTGTGAACTACCCCTTTAATACTACAATTTGCATCACGTTATTGATTCAAAAGTAAAGGTGGACACTTGACATTTAGTGTGTTTAACAGAAAAAGTAACTAAATCCTAAAGCTTTGAAACCACTTGAAAAAGAGTAAATAGTGAGTAAATTTTCATTTTAAGTGTCACACAACCACCGATCGCTCTCCAGAGATAGCTGGTTCTCACACGAACTCTCAGAACTACATTTTCACATTTCCCAGGACTACATTTTCATACATGCACTGCTCCCAGACACGCACGTCTGTTCATTCATCTATTCTAATTACAATCACCAGCTAAACCTTGTCACAGACTGATATCACACCATACATAAGCCACTCATGAACTCATCCAGGTACCGAGTCTTGTTTGCTTTACGGTGACATTACAACGCGGTTCCCTGTATTGTTTTCTCCGTGTTAGACCTTAGCCCTGTATACCCTGTTCTCCTGTTTAGCCGCCTGCCTTTTGACCTATTGCCTGAATATTGATTACGATTTTGGATTTGCCTGCATATACCTGTTAACACCTGATTTGACCACTGCTTGCCTGACGCTGAATAAACCTGCATATTGGATCTTACCTTCTGTTGTGAGTGTCACTCCCCCCAGTCGTTACATTAAGGGTGAACAATTGCTTTAAAACAATTTGCATCACCTTTCTGTTAACTTCAAAACCACCTGAATGACATTCAAACAACTTAAGAGAAAGTAAATAGTGCTCAATTTTGCCCTTTGATACTACAATATGCATCACGTTTCTGTTTACTTCAAAAAGTAAAGGTGGACAGTTGACACATCTGGACTCACAATACTTCCACTTTAAACACCAAATAAAACAATTTTCCAGTCTGTAAAGTCATTGTGTATTAATGTTATAGTAAAAAGACTTTGTTGTTTGTATAGTGGCCTATTTGTTTACCTACAATGTTGCATCACATTTGCATCACATTTCTGTTTACAATAAAACTAAAGGTGGACAGCTGATGCATCCTATCTGGACTCGCAATTATTCCAGTCAGTAAAGACTTTGTGTAGTTTATTAAAAGACTTTATTGTTTGTATTTGCATAACTTGTATACACACTTTAGTGTGTTTAACAGAAAAAGTAACTAAATCCTAAAGCTTTGGAACCACTTGAAAAAGAGTAAATAGTGAGTAAATTTTCATTTTAAGGGTGAACAATCGCTTTAACACAATTTGCATCACCTTTCTGTTTACTTCAAAACCACCTGAATGACATTTAAACAACTTAAGAGAAAGTAAATAGTGCTCAATTTTCATTTTGAGTGTGAACTACTCCTTGCATCATGTTTTTGTTTACTTTAAAAAGTAAAGGTGGACAGCTGACATGCACATCTGGACTTGCAACAATTTCACTTTAAAGACAAAAAAAACAACAACATTCCAGTCAGCAAAGTCATTGTGTAGTAATGTTATAGTAAAAAGACTTTGTCGTTTTTATGGCCTATTTGTTTACCTAAGATCTTAGTCAGGTTTTCAGCTTTCTTTAAAATATCTTATTTTGTGTTCAACAGGAAAAAAAGGAAACTCCTAAAAGTTTGGAACCACTTGATGGGGAGTAAATAGTGAGTACGTTTTCATTTTGGGTGTGAACTACCCCTTTAACACTACAAACTGCATCACGTTCCTGTTAACATTAAAAGTGAAGGTGGACAGTTAATATATCCACATCTGGACTCGCAATACTTCCCCCTTAAATAAATAATAAAACAACTTTGCTGCCAGTACAGACTTTTTTTTTTTGTATAGTTTTTGTTTACCTGCAATGTTAGTCAGGTTTCTTCCAAATATCTTATTGTGTGTTCAACAGAAGAAAATGACCAAACTCCTAAAGCTTTGAAACAACTTGATGAAGAGCAAATTTTCATTTCGAGTGTGAACTACCCCTTTAATACCACAATTTGCATCACATTTTTGTTTACAATAAAACTAAAGGTGGACAGCTGATGACAATTGCTTTAACACAATTTGCATCACCTTTCTGTTTACTTCAAAACCACCTGAATGACATTTAAACAACTTAAAATGAAAATTGAATCACTTTTTTACTTTCTCTTGAGTGTGAACTACCCCTTTGATAATACAATATGCATCACGTTCCTGTTTACTTCAAAAAGTAAAGGTGGACAGTTGACATATTCACTTCTGGACTCACAATACTTCCACTTTAAACACCAAATAAAACAACTTTCCAGTCAGTAAAGTCATTTTGTAGAAACGTTATAGTAAAAAGACTTTGTTATTTGGTAGTATTTGTTTACCTGCAATGTTAGTCAGGTTTCCAGCATTCTTCAAAATATCTTATTTTTTGGTCAACAGAAAAAGTCAGAAACTCCTAAAGCTTTGGAACCACTTGAAAAAAATAGAGGTAAAGTTGGTTTTATATTCGCACATTCGTTCATTTAGAAGTCTATATATTGTTTACCATGTTACTTTGAATATTCGATCAGAATTAGCATGCCAGTATGACTTGAAATCAACATTAACACTGTTTATTTGACCGTGAGCAATGTACTTTGATAGTCATTGGCTGCTAATATGATTTCACTATTTAGAGTTTGCAAATAACACTTTTATGAAATTATATTATTAACGGAGAAGTCTGAATCTGCTAATATAAAACCAACTTTACCTCCATTTGAAAAAGAGTAAATAGTGAGTTAATTTTCATTTTAAGGGTGAACATGCTTTAACACTTTTAATACAACAATATGAATCACCTTTCTGTTTACTTTAAACCTAGCTGGATGATATTTGAACAACTTGAGGGAGAGTAAATGGCGAGTAAATGTTCATTTTGAGCGTGAACTACCCCTTTAATACTACAATATGAATCACGTTCCTGTTTGCTTTAAAAGCTGGACAGTTGACATATCCACATCTGAACTCGCAACAATTCCAGTCAGTATTGACTGTGTAGTATAGAAATATAACTTTGTTATTTGGATAGTATTTGTTTACTTACGATGTTGGTCAGGTTTTCAGCTTTCTTTAAAATACCTTATTTCGTGTTCAACAGAAAAAAAGAAAGTCCTAAAAGTTTGTAACCACTTGAGCAAGAGTAAACAGTGACTAAATGTTCATTTTGAGTGTGAACTATCCCTTTAACACTACAATTAGCATCACGTTCCTTTAAAAGTGAAGGTAAATAAAGTAAAGGTGGACGTATCCACATCTGCACAAGCAATACCTCCGCTTTAAACCACAAATAAAGCAACTTCTCCAGTCAGCGAAGACTCAGCGAAAGAGTTTGTACTCACGCACTGCCTCCTGCTTGGGGTCGAGCGCCTCGGTGTTCTCCTGGATACGGTTGACGGTGTCCCGGAGCGCGCACACCCGCCGGTTCGTGAAAAGCAGCTCATTCTCGAGCTCCTGGAAAAGCGAGCAGGCGTGTTTGGCCAGGTCCGACAGCTGGCGCAGGGTCCGGGACAGAGCCACGTTACTGAAGGCGCACAAATCCTGAAGCAGCTCGTCCTCCGTGTCCGAGCGCCTGCACAGCCACTGGGGCTCCACGATGCGCTTGGAGAACGGCATTTTCTCATCTACAGTGTTTCAGTATAACATCCAGCCTGGGACGGAAACGCAAACAGGTTCCATTTGTATGTACAAAATAAAACAAAAATGGTTAGTCCAGGGTCTCTCGCGGCTCGTCCTCCATCATCCTGCACACACACACGCACACTTTCATTCACACACACTGGTCCGCGATGAGATCCGCCGCTGCCGCTTCTGCAGCCGCTGCCGTGTTTTTCTGCGCTTTAAACTCAGCGAGTGCTTTTAAGGAAAGGCGGCGAGAAACCCTGGAGCGGAGTGGAGATCCCGCTGGATCTGGAGCGGCAGACATACATTCAAGAAGCGCACAGATGTTTACTCGGCTAGTCAAAAAATATTAATCGGATTTACTATTCCTTTTAAATTTACCAATATATAATTATATATATTTATATATATATATAATTTTTATATAATTTTTATATATATAATTTTTATAATATAATATTATATATATATATTTACATATATTATATTATATATATATATAGCCTGATTTAAGCAAACAATACAATTTAGTATACTGGTCTAATAAATTAGATGTTTACACTGCTGAAAAATGATTCATTGGATTTAATAATTTTGTTTTGTGAGATAATGGGTTGCAAACTATTTATATGGCCTGTATTTAAACAAACAGATTTGTTTAACAAACTCAATTTGTTTGTTTAAATTCAGCCTGAACAACCAAATAAAATATAGTAATGTTTAACTTAATGTGTTTGTTTAAATTCAGCCCCAAATAGTTTATAACCAGTTAACTTTTGTAAATCCAACACTATAAAACCCAAAAAGTGAAGGTAACTCAAACCGTTTGAGGAAACCAATTGCAACAAACCATTCAAATTCAAAAACCAATGCAAATGAGTACTGTGAACTCAATCCAGTTGAGTAAATGGAGCAACTTGAGCACAGTAAAACGCAAGAAATAAAGAGAACTCAAACCAACTGAGTACTGTAAAACCCAATAAGTTAAGGCAACTCAAACCGTTTGAGGAAATCCATTGCTACAAACCATTTGAGTTAAAAAAAAAAAAAACTAATCTATTTGAGTACTATAAACTTACTGCATTTAAATTGAAGTAATGAGTAGGGCCCACACGAAATCTGTGCATGCAGAATTCCGTAGATTTCCACAGATTTTTAGCCCATCATTGATTCTGCTTAATTACTTAAGTAAATGTGTGTACATTCATAGCTAAAACGGCTATAGATGCATGCATCAATGAGGTTTTTTTCATTACCTTCAACACTGAGTTCAAAACTCTTTTCACATGAGTAGAATGAGAAGTAAATTTTAACTTAACTACTCATTTCACTTGATAAAGTTGACTGTTGGGGTTTATAGTAAATAAAAAAAATTTTAGTGATACTTAAAAAAAGAGGGCTTATTATAATATAAAGAATTTCAAATATGACATGTTTGTTTTGTTTAGTGTTAATGTACTTTGCTTTTTATAGTGCTTTACAGTATATTTACTACATCATATACTGTATTTGAATTAGCCTTTCATATTTTCAATTTTGTCACTAAAGTTAACTTTTGTCATTTTTTGAAATGGGTGCCATGTTGGCTCAGTGGTTAGGCATTGTCGCCTCACAGCAAGAAGGTCGCTGGTTCGAGTCCCAGCTGAGCCACTCACTTTGCATGTTCTTCCTGAGTTGGCGTTGGTTTTCTCCGGGTGCTCCGGTTTCCCCAAAGACACTCCCTATAGACACTCCCTAGAGTTAAAATTTGAATAAACTAAATTGGCTGCAGTGAGTGTGTGTGTGTTTTTGTGAGAGAGTGTGTGTGAATGAGAGTGTGTGGGTGTTTCCCAGTACTGGGTTGCTGCTGGAAGGGAATCAGCTGCATAAAATATATGCTGGAATAATTGGCATTTCATTCTGCTGTGGCGACCTCTGATAAATCAGAGACTAAGCCGAAAGAAAATGAATGAAAGGAAACTCTTAACCGATAAATAAACAGTGATTAAACAACCTGCACTGGCTTTGTGACAACTGCAAGAATCCAGAATAGTATAGAATAGAACAGTGGTTCTCAAAGTGGGGGTCGGGACCCCCCGAGGGGTCGCGGGGCAA
>NC_141043.1:44337500-44362500 GCF_052040795.2 Danio rerio | reverse complement strand
GCAAAAGGTTGGTGACCCCTGGTGTAGAGTGTTACTATGCAGATACTAAGGTGTTCTACACTACCTGACAACAGTCTTGTCGCTTATCCAAGGTTTAAATACTAACTTGACTTCTAGTAGATCATTTGGTATCAAAAGTGGCTTATGTGAAAGGTAAAGGCCTCTAGATTACGAATATTTTACCACAATAAAATATGATCTTTGACTTTTAAGGATTTCATTAGGACAGTAAGGTCTGACTTTGCTTAGACAAAAGTCTTGTCACTTAACAGAAATAATGTCCAGTGTTGAATATAAAGTCATGCTGCAGTGGAGAAAGAGTTAATATCGTGTCTGACTCCATCATGAGCTTGAAGGACTGCATCCATACATCTCTGCAACATCTATGTGCAACATACATCAAATCACTTATTAATAAAGTCATCTGGAATGGCGAAGAAAACGCTTACAGGACTCCCAGAGTTTTTTGGACTCATCTTCAATGCCTCCTCCTTCATCTTACCCTGGACATGCTCAATAATGTTCATGTCTGGTGACTGGGCTGGCCAATCCTGGAGCATCTTGACCTTCTTTGCTTTCAGGAGCTTTGATGTAGAGGCTGAAGTATGAGGAGCGCTATCCTGCTGGATAATTTGCCCTCTCCTGTGGTTTGTAATGTAATGCGCAGCACAAATGTCTTGATACCTCAGGCTGTTGATGTTGCCATCCACTCGTGCAGATCTCTCACACACCCCCATACTGAATGTAACAGTAACACTTTACAATAAGGTTCATTAGATAATGCATTTACTAACATAAACTAATCATGAACAACACATGTACAGCATTTATTAATCATAATTGAACACTTACTAATGCATTATTAACATCCAAACTCATGCTTGTTAACCTTAGTTAATGCACCGTGAGTTAACATGAACTAACAATGAACTACTGTATTTTCATTAACTAACGTTAACTAACATGAACAAATACAGTAGTAAATGTATTGTTCATTGTTTGTTCAGGTTAGGAAATGCATTAATTAAAATTAACTAATGAACCTTATTGTAAAGTGTGACCAATGTAACCCCAAACCATGATTTTTCCTTTACCAAACTTGACTGATTTCTGTGAGAATCTTGGGTCCATGCTGGTTCCAGTAGGTCTTCTGCAGTATTTGTGATGATTGGGATGCAGTTCAACAGATGATTCATCTGAAAAATCTGCCACTTTTCCAAATTCTCAACCAGAAGTCAAGTAAAAATGTGTTGTTCTTACAACTGGCATCGACAACAAGACTTTTATCAGGTAGTGTAAGTTGCTAAGGTGTTTTATTTAATATATTATATTTAAAAACACACAGCAGAGGCAGAGGTAAAAATAGAGAGAGAGAGAGAGAAACAATCAGCTGTTGTTGAACTGGATGTGAACTCATTTAATGCTGTCTATGGATTTGCAAGCTGGCAGAATGAAACCCAACACTCACGTGACCTAAATCTGTCTGTGTTGATGCGTTTGTTTGTTTGTTGTGGGGGATGGGGCTCTGTGTGCTCAGATATTAAATATGAATAAGCAATTCACAATAAATGGCGTTAGCCTGGATGACCCTAAAAAGCTTTTTAAGAAGCTTAATTCCCATTCCAGAACGTCAACATGTCACCGCATTCGACAAACAGATGAAAGCAACTGCTGAAGGATCATTTCTCATAGTATCTGCTCGCTGTGTTCCTTTATATATTTCATTTTGTGAACTAGATCTGCTTCTTTCGCATTTCAGACTTCAACTTCTTTTCTCTTGACTGTTTTGTCTAGGTGACGCAGTAGGTAGCAAGAAGGTTGCTGGTTCAAGCCTTGGCGTTTCTGTGTGGAGTTTGCATGTTCTCCCAGCATTCGTGTGGGTTTCCTCCGGGTGCTCTAGTTTCCCTTACAGTCCAAAGACATGCGGTACAGGTGAATTGGGTAGGCTAAATTGTCCATAGTGTGTGTGTGTGTGTGTGTGTGAATGTGTGTGTGGATGTTTCCCAGAGATGGGCTGCGGCTGGAAGGGCAACCGCTGTGTAAAAACTTGCTGGATAAGTTGGCGGTTCATTCCACTGTGGTGACCCTAGATTAATAATGAGACTAAGCCAACAAGAACATGAATAATGAATGAATGAATGTTTTGTCTAGTGGTGGCACAGTGGCTCAGTGGTTAGCACTGTCGCTTTACAGCAAGAAGGTCACTGGTTTGAGTCTCGGCTAGGTCAGTTGGCATTTCTGTGTGGAGTTCGCATGTTCTCCCCGTGTTGGCGTGGGTTTCCTCCGGATGCTCCGGTTTCCCTCACAGTCCAAACACATGCGCTATAGGGGAATTGGGTAAGCTAAATTGTCTATAGTGTATGGGTGTGAATAAGCGTGTAAGGATGTTTCCCAGTGAGGGCATCCGCTGCGTAAAACATGTGCTGGAATAGTTGGCGGTTCATTCCGCTTTGACAACCTCTACATTTACATTTACATTTAGTCATTTAGCAGACGCTTTTATCCAAAGCGACTTACAAATGAGGACAAGGAAGCAATTTACACAACCAAGAGCAACAATGAATAAGTGCTATAAGCAAGTTTCAGGTCTGTAAAGTCTAAGAAGGGAAGTATTAGTAGTATTAGTATTTTTTTTTTTTTTTTTTTGTACAGTTAGTGTGATATTCAGAGAGGCAATTGCAGATTAGGAAGTGTAGTGGAGACTAAATAGTTGAGTTTTTAGTCGTTTCTTGAAAGTAGCGAGTGACTCTGCTGTTCTGATGCGGTTAGGGAGTTCATTCCACCAACTGGGCAGATTGAGCGTGAGCGTTTGCGAAAGTGATTTCTTCCCCCTTTGGGATGGAACCACGAGGCGACGTTCATTCACAGAACGCAAGTTTCTGGAGGGCACATAGATCTGCAGAAGTGAGAGCAGATAAGAAGGAGCAAGGCCAGAAGTCACTTTGTAGGCAAACATCAGAGCTTTGAATTTGATGCGAGCAGCAACTGGCAGAAAGTGCAAACGGACTAGCAGCGGAGTGACATGTGCTCGTTTAGGTTCATTGAAGACCACTCGTGCTGCTGCATTCTGGAGCAGTTGAAGAGGCTTGATAGAGTTAGCTGGAAGCCCAGCTAGTAGAGAGTTACAGTAATCCAGTTTGGAGAGAACAAGAGCTTGAACAAGGAGTTGAGCTGCATGCTCAGATAAGAAGGGTCGGATCTTTCTGATGTTATAGAGTGTGAATCTGCACGATCGAGCAGTTCTAGAGATGTGGTCAGAGAAGTTTAGTTGGTCATAATTAAAGGGACTAACCCCAAGTAAAATGAATGAATGATTATTTTACAGCATAATAAATTTGAGACAAAAATATTGGTCAAGAGGGTCACGCAGAGCATTTGCACACATGGATAGCAAGACATTTCGGAGTGACGATGTTGTTGTTGATTTGTTGTACAAGTAATGCCTGTTATGTAATAATATTACTTTTCTAAGTAATGAGTAAAGTAATGCACTACTTAAAAAATTAAGCAATAATATTTGGGTAATTTTTAAAAAATGTAAAGTGAGTTAATTTTATATAAATAAATAAAACGCTGAATTAAAAGTAACATTGCTACATTAAATCACGCACTCACTGAGAGAATGCAGGAGCGGGAACAGACAGACACCAAGATGCCAGAGCATTTGATTTCTGTGATGAAAGCGTTCTCATTATTTTGAAAGCAAAACGGTCTCAAAGACTGTGATTTTACTTCACAAATAAGACAAAAATAGTAGCAATCACATTGCTTTAAACTTTTATTAGTTTTTCTCAGTGGCTTTACATTTGCACAACAGTTACTGCATTTCTCAAAACAATTACAAACTGCAAATCCTAGTTGATAACCTTGAAAAGCATGTCACTTGCTCAAAATGGATCGCTCATTCCTGAAGGAATTAATGAATTTATTTATTTACACTAAAATGCACTAAAATTACATTAACCTCAAGGAGGAAAGATGCATTGTGCCAGGTTGTAGCAGGATTGCTAATTTCCACTTGCAGGCCCTGGACAGGGTAGTATTAAAACATTCATTCATTCATTTTCTTGTCGGCTTAGTCACTTTATTAATCCGGGGTCGCCACAGCAGAATGAACCGCCCTTCCAGCCGCAACCCATCTCTGGGAAACATCCACACACACGCACTCATACACTACGGACAATTTAGCCTACCCAATTCACCTGTACCGCATGTCTTTGGACTGTGGAGGAAACCGGAACATCCGGAGGAAACCCAGGCGAATACAGGGAGAACATGCAAACTCCATACAGAAACGTCAACTGAGCCGAGACTCGAACCAGCAACCCAGAGATCTTCATGCTGTGAGGTGACAGCACTAGCTACTGCGCCACTGCTTTGCTTGAGTATTAAAACAATAATATCCAATCAGTTAAAAGGTCAGTTTAAAACATTCAGGCATAATCACATTTAAACAAACACTGACAACTCAAAAACATCTCACTCAGTGTGTACAAATCTGATTTGACAACAACCACCTTCAAGTCAGGCGTGAAAACGTCTTATAATTTGTACATGTGATTATTTCTCTTGGGAGAGAATTCCATAGATTTGAGGCTTTATAGATTAACCCCCTGGGGTTGAACACCGCGCATATGACTATTGACAAGTTTTTACCTCATTGAGCTGAAATGAACCTAAATTACACTTTCAGTTAAGATACTAGTATTCAGTGTAAAGTTACTTAAAGGCTCGACTAGGTTAACCACTTAAACTCTGCGGCTGTCATCGACTTTTGCTTTCAGATTTAAAGGGCTTGCATTGCACCAGACGCTCGTAAGTGGTGTCGTTTGAAAGTGTAGAATCTATATTTTATGCACATATGCATCACTTTGGTTTTTATCCTACTGTACAAAAGTTATTACCACTTAAATACACATTATTTTTTTGAAAACCCGAGCTAGGTATTTTACATTGGTTCATTTTCATATTTTTTTATATGACACATGTACAAGTTATAGCTCAAATGAAAGCTCTTGCCGGTGCTCATACGGTTCTCGCATTCTTTTTACTGAATTATATTCACATATGAAACAGTTGCCGAATGAATTGCGGTGTTTCCATGGCGCCGAATTGTAAACAATACATTCATAATCAATAAGCAGCCCAAGATAGCACAGTCATCTCTCTATGCTGTGCCCTTCAGGGCCATTCTCCTCTGTTTTTGAGGTGATGTGCATAAGTAATCCTTTTATATGTCTGATGTGGTCCAAACACAGTGAATTATGTTTGATCAAACAAAAGAATAGTAAAATATGAAAACAATGATCAGTCCCTGTGGCTTGTACAGCACCTCTCATCAGTTGGAATACAATAACTTTTGCATAGATTATGGTGGAGACATTTTTCTTTTTTCCTATGATTACAGACATGTGCAGGAACCACCAACATTAATTACAGCGCGCTAGACCACACAGAACCTAAAAGGTGCACTTTCAAATTTGAGTTTATGAAACAAAAATACAAAAAGCGCCTCTTTTTTTTTTAGGTGTTTATTATAACACAGACGACACATACAGTTATTTAAAACACTTTCAATAGTTTTTTTTATGAAAATTCAAAGGGTTTTCTTTAAAATGATACCAAATTTTTGCATTTACACGTCTGCATGTGGATTTGGGAAGCTTTTAAATTTGGGTAGGCAAAATCCAGGCGGAAATCCCAAAATAACAGCAGAGTTTAAGTGGTTAATTATGTTAATTAGGCAAGTTATGGTAATTAGGCAAGTCACTGTATAACAGTAGTTTGTTCTGTAAACAATTGAAAAAAGGGGAAATAAATGATTAATAAAATAAAATGAAACTGCTTTTATTCTAGCCGAAATAAAACAAATTAGACTTTTTCCCGAAGAAAAAATATTATAGGAAATACTGTGAAAAATTCCTTGCTCTGTTAAACATCATTTGGGAAATATTTGAAATAAATTCACAGCATGGTGAATAATTCTGACTTCAACTAGACGTTTCAGAGTGTGCCAGATTGGCTGTGGATGTGAGGCCCAGGATGCGGTTTATGTCATATGTTTTTATAAGCACGTCACTCTCTATTGTGCTGTTGTTTGTCTTTCATTCCACAGCCGATCTGCTGCGGCGCGTGACGGACAGAACAATGATGCTGCTATCAGATACTGAGGTCAAACTCACAGACACACCACTAGCTTAACCACAATACAAACCTTCACAGCTACACAAACGGTAACACTTTACAACAAGGTATGTATTGGTTTAATAACATTTATTACAGTATTTGTTCATGCTTGTTACTTCATTTAACACAGGCTCATTGTGAAAACGTAGCCCTATATACATTTCTAGAGAATGCAAATTATGTAGCCAGTGGAATGTATGGCTGCATTTCGTCTTTAAAACAAGCGTTCCTTTTCGCACTTACCAGCTGACTGCTTACCTCTGTGTTGAGAGCTTTCCCGCTGTTACCAGTTTGTCCAGTTAGCTCGCCATGTAAGTTGGCGGACTTGAGACACAGAGAGGCCTTGACCACGACGACAGAGTTAAATTTTGGCGAAGAACAGTTCCAGAAAGCAGGCAAAAACAGAAGCCAAAAAATAAAATAAACAAGTAAATAACATGGTGAGAATGTGGTAAAATCTGAAAACGGTAAAAATCAGGCCTTTTCTTTTTCTGGATTGCTTTTTGAAACTGTCGGGTTAGGTTTAGAGGAGTGGGTGGGCGCTGCTCAATCTGTGCTTTTAAAAACACTATTGGTTGGGTTTAGGGAAGGAGGAGGGAGCGTCAGTCAGTGAGTCTGTCAGTCGACAGCGGCAACAGCAGAACAGCAGGTGCAAATGACAATTTGAGATCCGAAAAAGCGTACACGGCAGCCTCTGGTGGATTCCTCGAAAACAGAAACTAAAAAAAACGTAGCTCCTGAGATGTATTTAGCGCTCTCCGGAAATGTATACAGGGATACGTTTTTAGAATGAGCCTGGGTTAAATTCATTGTTAGTTCTCAGAGTGCATTGCCTAATGTTAACATGCATGAATTTGGATATTTATAATGCATTAGTAAATGCTGAACTGTGATTAATAAATGCTTTACAAGTATTGCTCATCATGTTATTGTTTTAACTAACGTTAACTAATGAAAACATATTATAATGTGTGACCATACAAACTTTTCTTACATTTGAAATGCTTTTCTTGAAGGTTGGATGAGAATGGCTGGCATTCTATTACTTATCTGGATTGGCATGCTATCATTTGTTTGCCGTTTTCAAGCCTGTTTGGAATCTGCACCAATGGAATTCTGCATTTGAATGCCTGTCATTCACAATGATACAGACAACTACAACTGGAATTCTAATGGAATTCTGCCAGCTGCAATTTAGAATTAATTCCAAAAGGTTCATATAAGATTTACACTGAATAAATCAGTGAATTAAACTGGATCTTTTTAGAATAAGTTCCAAATTGTAGGATTTCATTAGCACCATTGTTGCATTGTTTTTTTTAAACTTGTGACAAACCCCTAATATATATATATATATATATATATATATATATATATATATATATATATATATATATATATATATATATATATATATATGTATATGTATATGTATATATATGTATATGTATATATATATATATATATATGTATATGTATATATATATATATATATATATATATATAAATATATATATATATATATACAGTATATATATGTATATATATGTATATATATATATATATATATATATATATATATATATATATATACAGTATATATATGTATATATATGTATATATATATATATATATATATATATATATACAGTATATATATGTATATATATATGTATATATATATATATATATGTATATATATATATATATATATATATATATATATATATATATATATATATATATATATATATATATATATTAGAGGTTTGTCACAAATTATATATTGTAAAAAGTACAATAGAAAGAAAGACTAATGCCAGTGTTGTACTATTTTTATTTTTATTCTATTCTCGTTTAATGTATGTACTAATAATGTGTTTTACTAATCAATTTGTTACAAAATGGAAAAATTAAATAGAGAGAACCTTCTGACTTAATAAATCAATAAATGTGACGTTTTGCCAGCAAAATATAAATAATGTGATGTTTAGAGCCAAATCAAATGATGTTTAAAATAATATAACATTCAGGATAATGCCATAACAGTCATTCTGTACTGTAACAATGTGTACAGCAAACAAAGGGCTCAATTGTCACGTAGCCAATAAAATAAAATAAGGAAAGTTAATAGCTGCAGTTCATTTAACAGCCACCGGTGTCGCTATTGTAAATTCCACAAACAGTCCATTTAAAGTACGCATAAACCGAAAACTGCGACAGTTTTTTTTTTTAGTTTATATTGTGATGCAGTTACTAGAGAAACGAAATATTCAATAAGAAAAAGTGGGCGTGGCTTGTTTTTCTACTGATTGGATGTAGTAAAGTAAGTATTTTATTCAGATAGATCGGGGAAAAGGGTTTGGGGAAAGTTATTACAGCCTTATTGCAGACTTTGTTGTGAAAACTGAGACCTGGAGGGGCGTGGTTGAGTATGTTAGCCACGCCCAGTCCCTCAGATGGACCTAATCTTAGAATTTAACTGAAAACAAACAGGAAGAGCATAAAGCATTTTCAGATTTCCTTTGAAGATTACACGGCCAAACGTTTTTTTCTCAATGACATGCATAGATAAATTGCTCCGCAATGTGAGCAAACATAATCAATATGGTTAGTTTTTGATTTCATTTGTACTTTATACAAAACTGTTTCTCTCTTTGTTTTAATTATGGCATTTTATACAATAAACAACACAAACCTAAAGGGATCAACAACTCTCACATGGGTGAATACCTGTTGTTTCATCAGCTCGTTTCACGTGTCGAATGATGAATCTCGTCTGTGTTGAAGGAACCTCTCTGTTTCCAACACAAACAATCTGAAACACATGAGAGCGGGCAGTGAAACAAGCACTTGACCCAAACTGAAGAGGGTCATCAGAGGTCACGACCCACCACTGATTCTCTCTACGCTCTTCATGCTGGATTATGAGAAAACCTAAGGCGTGTTAAAGCTTTCAGGATCCATTTCGCACCAACTCAACTGAATATCAGTGTGCAAAAACAAATAGCAACAATTATAATATTATCATTTTTTCCACAATTTGTGTTTAACGGAAAGTTGTTTTCAACACATTTCTAAACATAATAGTTTTAAAGACTCATCTCTTATATCTGATTTATTTTATCTTTGCCATGAAGGCAGTAAATAATATTAGACTAGATATTTTTATATACTTCTCTACTACGGTGGCCGAGAGAGCTCATCGCACTGCAATTTAAGAAAGCACATGCAATTACACATAACACCAGCAAAGAAAGAAACGATCTTCATCAATTTGACAGCACACGTGTAGCAAATTGGTCACAACACAAACAACTGAAGAAATGCGCTGCAAATTGGTCACAACACTTGCAAATATCCACGAAACACAACGGAAATATTTCTAGGGGACCCAAAAACATGATGGACCCTGCTGAGATATGCATATGTCGTGTTATCAGGATATTTTTAATAAACAAAAAACAACTCCTCTTTCAAAGACCACCGTCATGGTTTTGAGTCTGTCATGTTTTTGGCAAATACACGTAAACTTTAAAAGTTTAAAAAGTTTAATCAGAGAAACAAGTGAGTATACCGAGGGTATGATCCTCAGAAGTGGTAATACCCAAACATCTCGAGGAAAAAAGCATACTGAATACGTGCGTATAGCTAGGACGACACCACTGTTATAATCCCGTTTAATGGTACCATTGTTAAAATATTAGACTCTTAACATTTTCAGCAGGTATTTTGTTGTAGTCCCCATGAAAGCCTCTTATAAAGTCAGGACAATATTCTCTAAATATTTACATGTTTGTTAATAACATTGTTTTCTTTTTTGTTTCCAAAATGTACAGTAACGATATGACAGACACAAAACACTCTCTATAACCATTTTAAATATTTAATTTTACTGTCACAATGTGAAAAAGAAAGTTTAAAGCACTGCATTTTCTTACATTCTTGTACTCATTGCATAACGTGTAACAAATAAAACAAAAAAAGAAAACAATTTTAAAAATCAGGTATATTTAAAACAAGAATAATTTGCTGACACACAATACAAATTTTACTAATTATATGAAATACTAATTAATCGTCACTTTAAATCTGTATGCTTTGTCACTATTTTGGGTTTTACTTATTTGTCTACAATAAGTTTTTGAACATGACATTTTATATATTTTAATAAGAACAGAATAAAATTAGTATGCTAATTGTCTTTCTGTCTCGTTGTTGAAAAGAAATCATGTTCTTAAAACATTTCTCTAATGTGACTGTGAGAATGTTCTTACTTTGGTTTTACGAAACATCGTGAAAACGTTTTCTTGGAGAACAATGTTTAATCTGGTCCCTTACCAACATTTTCAAAACATTGCTAGAATGTTCTTGTTCATAGTTTGGGGAAAAACATTTTTTTTAATATTCATTTGATATTATATTAAAATGTTTTCTTTAAAACATTAACACAACCTGTAGGAAATGTTAGCCAAAGTTGAGAGGACGTTCCCTTCTAGCTGGGATATCTTTGGGGTAACACTCTTGAGTTTACTGAACTTACTCAAACGAGTGTCTTTGGATTCAACATAGCTCAATTAAGCAAGTATTGGGCTTATCAACCTTGAGTTCAGGCTTTAGCAGATGGTAAGTTAACCTTTCTTTCTGGAACACGCTTTAGGATCTACAAATGCATAACAGATAACACACATCAGTCACTCTTTCCCATAATCCCACTGGTTTATTGACACTAACATTCCCGCTCCTGCATCAGAGCACAACATATGAGAGATTCATTCAGTATCAAAAAACACACAACATGGCCGATAGCAAGCTCAGCCTGAAAAATCACCAACTTTTATGCTTTTTTGTTTTGCATAGGAAAGTATTGAGCACACTTTCGAACAAGAGATACAGACATTTATCTATTTTTGTATTATTTTTTGCAGTCGTTGGATTTCTTTTGATGCGTTTTATTTTAAACAATCATTTCATGATTACCCTAAATTACCCCCCCCAAAAAAATTTAAGGATAGTTGGAAATTATTTAACGTTAGAAATAATAACCAAAATTCTGAAAAACGATAAAAGAAAACAAATCAAATGAAACTGAAGTACACTACCTGACTAAAGTCTTGTCGTGGATCCCAGTAGTAAGAGCTACTGGATAATAACTTGACTTCTAGTTGATCATCAAGTGGCAGGGGGTCGAACAACTGCATCCAAACCATCACAAATACTGCAGAAGACCTACTGGAACCAGCATGGATCTAATATTCTCACAGGAACCAGCATGGATCTAAGATTCTCACAGAAATCAGTCAAGTTTGGTAAAGGAAAAATCATGGTTTGGGGTTACATTCAGTATGGGGGCGTGCGAGAGATCTGCAGAGTGGATGGCAACATCAACAGCCTGAGGTATCAAGACATTTGTGCTGCCCATTACAACCACAGGAGAGGGCAAGTTCTCCAGCGGGATAGCGCTCCTTTTCATACTTCAGCCTCCACATCAAAGTTCCTGAAAGCAAAGAGGGGGCTCCAGGATTGGCCAGCCCTGTCACCAGACATGAACATTATTGAGCATGTCTGGGTAAGATGGAGAAGCAGGCATTGAAGATGAAACCAAAGAATCTTGATTTGCCTTTCATATAAGCCACTTTTGATGCCAAGTGATCAACTAGAAGTCAAGTTATTTGTTGTTGCTAAAATTTGGACAGGGGACAAGACTTTCGTCAGGTAGTGTATTGATGCGTGGTTTTGGTAATACATTACAAGCACAATCACTGGATCGTCCTCATTGCTTCGAGGTTATCATGACATTCAGCAGGTACGCCTAAATATTCCAGTCTGAAACGGTCAAACTGCACATACAACATGCCGTCGTGTAAAAATAAATGCTTCTATAAACGTTCGCCATCATGCAGAAACACATTTATGCTTCGAGAGTCTTTAGGATACAATCTTTGTCCCAGCAGAAAGTAACGATTATTGTACATTCGACTACATTTTTTTTTCTGTCACACTAAGTAAATACTGAGAATCGCACAAAAGCTGTCGAGCGTCATATTTCACCATGTTAGGAAAGATGAAAATTGATAAAGAAAATTTAACTGGCAACTTATGAATTTGTTATTATTTTCATGGCAGTTAAACATTTTTTCCATTTCCAAAAACACTTACTTATGTGCATACAGTAGCGAAAATTTGAAGTGGATCGAAAAAAGTTCAAGAATTTTAGGACAACATGATGAAAGGTTTTGATCTACTTAAAATCTTAACCATTGTTTATACACTGTTAAAAAATGTTGAATTTTACGGTTTATTTCCGGCAGCTGGGGTGCCAAAAAAACAACGTAAAATAACAGCCGTTAAATTAAAGAAATATACCGTAAAATATCAAATATTAAATTACAGAAATGTCCTTAAATTTAAATTTCTGCTAAATTTCTGTAATTTAATATCTGTTATTTTACAGTAAATTTCTGTGATTTTACGGCCATTATTTTACGTTTTTTTTTTTGACACCCCACCTGCCGGAAATAAACCGTAAAATTATGGATTTGTTTTACAGTGTATATTATATTTCATACAACAGTTCTGTTTGGTTTTAGAATTTGATCGGCTAATAGCTGTGTGATATTCTGCAATGTCAGCACACGTACAGCCTCTTCACCCTTGTGTATTACTCTACCCACATAAAGTGACAGCAGATCAATAAACTCATTAGTTTGACAAATATTGCAGCTGTTGGACAACATAATGCACTTTTGAGGCTTATTTAGGCTAGAATGCAGTTGTTTAGATTGCAACTATGCATTTAATTTATAAGAATAGTGCCTATTTTAAATATAATTTCAGAGATTCAGTGCATTCGCCTGTCGTACTGAGCAAAGACGGTTGATGTTTCCTTCACAAGATGGTGACAAAGACTGCATAATAAGTCCTTAGGGGGAGAAAAACTCAAACTACAGCTGAACAAATCATTACAGAACAGGTAAGTGACATTGTAAGTCGATCTCTCTCTTTTGTAGGTTGTAGTGCTGTATCGATAGTAGTCTGGTAGTGTTTGCTGTGCTTTGGCGTTTTCGAGGTTAATTATTTGGATCTCCCGATTGCAACAGAGAAATCCTGCGGAATCTCTGTAGACTGATGGCATTTCATGCTGTTCAGACTTATAATCTTAAAGTGTGAGCAAAAATTACCTGTTTTGTCATCACTTTAGACATTACCCTAGAGAATCATTCAAATACTAGTTTCAAAGTGATGTGTTTGTGAGCAACGGTTTCTGCTGTTCTGATGTCAGCCGCAGATCTGAATGAATGGCAAAAAAAGTAGTTCCTCTTACTAAAGGATTTTTGAGACTCTGTGTTTGATTTTCTTTTTTATACACACGATTATGCCGTTGAACTGTTGTATAAACGCAATATCACAAGTAGCAATAGTATACAGCCACTGGTAGGGCACTAAGGCACTCGACCTGTGGCCTAGAGCCAATGCACGCCTCCCACCAGTGCTGATGTACAGCCATATCGCATTGCTACTTGTGTTGTATTGCTCATATATCTACTAACGCTATAGCAAGGCCCACACGGAATCTGCGCGTGCAGAATTCCGCAGATTTTCCGCAGAATTCCGCAGATTTCTGGAGATTTATAGCCCATTATTAATTATGTTTATTTACTTGAGTAAATGTGTAAATCTTAATTTATTCAGTTTATATTCAGTAGTTTATTACTTTTTATTTAATATATTAAGGTTTTAGTTATGATACTCCGCTGGATACTCCCAAAATAATTCCGCAGAAATCTGCAGATTTTTACCAAAATTCTCAGCAGAAATAGCAAAAAACGTCCGCAGATTCCCTCTGGCCCTGGCTATAGCTTATTACTATGATTATAACTACCACCATCAAGGGGAAATATGACTTCAAATAAATGTTAATAATGAGATTCACTCGTGTAAGCTTATTCTTGGCGGATTAGGATCAACCTTAAAAATAGGAACGTATTTAAATGTACGTAAAAGAACGAAACATAAGAGAATCAAATGCAGAAACTATAAAGTGATTGCCCATTTGTTGGAACGAAGCTGAACACTGGAGCTTTTCCTGTGTATTGGTCGCCATGATGGACAGCTGTGTTCACACTATTCTGCTGTAAGAAACAGCAAGAGCATACAAAAATACACACTCAAATGGACAGAACAGAAACAGTTTTTCGACATAACAAACATCCCGGAATTCTCCAGTGCAGGTCAATCCTCTTCCTGTGCTTCAGACACAGTGCTTGTGACGTCCGAGTGTTTGGTCACTGAAAGTAAGAGTCCTGTAATGAGACTGAGTTCAAGCTCACAGTATGAGAGAGAAGCCTGATGTAAGTGTGTGTGTGTGTGTGTAATTGTTTATGTGGTTTACGAGGACACGTTAATTGTATTACAACATGGGTTTGAGCTAGTTGTTTTACAATAATATGCCACAACCTTATCACCCTGCAGCCCAAGACCGGTCACTCACTGAAGCTAAGCAGGGCTGAGCCTGGTCAGTACCTGGATGGGAGACCACATGGGGAAACTAGGTTGCTGTTGGAAGTGATGATAGTGAGGCCAGCAGGGGGCGCTCAACCTGTGGTCTGTGTGAGTCCTAATGACCCAGTATAGTGAAGGAGACACTATACAGTCAGTCTTTCAGACGTTAAACTGAGGTCCTGACTCTCTGTGGTCATTAAAAATCTCATGGCACTTCTTTACGTAAAGAGTAGAGGTGTAACCCGGGTGTCCTGGTCAAATTTCCTCCATCGGCTTTTACAAAATTTTTACAAAATTTTTAAAATTTGGCGTCTTCGAGGTTAATTATTTGGATCTCCCGATTGCAACAGAGAAATCCTGTGGAATCTCTGTAGACTGATGGCATTTCAAGCGGTTCAGACTTATAATCTTAAAATGTGAGCAAAATTTACCTGTTTTGTCATCACTTTAGACATTACCCTAGAGAATCATTCAAATACTAGCTTCAAAGTGATGTATTTGTGAGCAACGGTTTCTGCTGTGCTGATGTCAGCTGCAGATCTGAATAAATGGCAAAAAAAAGTAGTTCCTCTTACTAAAGGATTTTTGAGACTCTCTGTGTTTGATTAGAGAGAAGCCTGCAATGCCATTCTATTTCAATTGCAATTCTATTTCTGCAATGCCGCAGCAGAACAACAGCATAAACTACTATGTGTGGTGAGCGCACTGGTGCCGTTGTCCTGTCATTGCCGTCGCATCATCCAAGTGGATGCTGCATACTGGAAGTGGTGTGGAGAGACCCCCTCATAATTGTGAAGTGCTTTGGGTGTATGGCCATACACGATAAATGCACTATATAAATAGACAGTGCTTACTTACATTAAGGTGGTTTATGAGGACATGCCTTGTGTCCTCATAAACCTCATCGTGAATTACATCGTGTTGTAATTCAAAACGCTTAACATTTATACTTAACAGGCTTTTTTAGCATACAAAATTACCACGTGTTTCCTGTGGGGGTTGGGTTATAGACTTGGGTTACACTGTGTCCCAACTACACTTGGACGCAATGCTGCGACACACAATACAAGCTTTCTTTTCCATGTAAAGCCTCATTCACACTATGAGCGGCTCACAGCGGAAAAGCGACAAGCGAACATTTATTTCAATGAAGATCGAGCTACTTCCGGCGAACTCTGTCTACGCGAGTGTCAGCAACCGTTGGCGAGTCGAGCAACGCGACAAAATTGAGAATCCTTTAACTTTATGCAAATGAAGCGCGACTTTCTTGCTGTATATACCTACACAGACCTGCGTTTGCAGCAAGTCGCTACCCAGAGCGACAGGCAGCTACAAAGTCACTGCTATTGTGAATGAGGCATCGAAAGTAGTTTTTGTTCAAATTATCCACGAGAGCGCCATGTGAAATTTCTATTTCTGCAATGCCGCAGCTGAACAACAGCATAAACTACTATGACAAAAATCACCTCAGGTACTGATTATGTGCTTTATTCAGTGTCAAATGTTACTAATGTGAGTTTAACTGTGACTCAAGCAGCATGAAGTTTTATTAATAATAAATGTGTTAGTTACAAGGCTGTCTGGAATACTGTACCAAGATAACAACCACTAAATAACGCAGGCTCATTCGAGAACTTTGAATCACCTTGACTATCAGTGAATTCAATCAAATCCATATACTTGCATCCACATTCATATGTATCTGCTTTTCTGTCATGCTGTGGTTTTTGACTGTTAGGTGCCCTCTTGTAAATTAATAATATGTAGGTTAGTGTATGCTCCATTTAGCTGATTTTGTTTCTGATAGCTTTGAATTTTTGACTGTTAGGTGCCATCTTGTAAATGAATAATATGTAGGTTAGTGTATGCTCCATTTAGCTTGTTTCATTTCTGATAGATTTGCATTTTTGACTGTAGGGTGGCTTCTTGTAAACGAATAATATGTAGGTTAGTGTATGCTCCATTTAACTGGCTTCATCTTTGATAGCTTTGCATTTTTGACTGTTAGGTGTCGTTTTGTAAAGGAATAATATGTAGGTTAGTGTATGCTCCATTGAGCTGGTTTAATTTCTGATAGGTTTGCATTTTTAACTGTTAGGTGCCATCTTGTAAACAAATAATATGTAGGTTAGTGTATGCTCCATTTGGCTGGTTTAATTTTTGATAGCTTTGCATTTTTGTCTGTAAGGCGGCTTCATGTAAACTAATATGTAGGTTAGTGTATGCTCCATTGAGCTGGTTTCATTTCTGATAGCTTTGCATTTTTAACTGTTAGGTGCTATCTTGTAAACAAATAATATGTAGGTTAGTGTATGCTCCATTTATCTGGTTTCATTTCTGATGGCTTTGCATTTTTGACTGTTAGGTGCCCTCTTGTAAACAAATAATATGTAGGTTAGTGTATGCTCCATTTAGCTGGTTTAATTTTTGATAGCTTTGCATTTTTGTCTGTAAGGCGGCTTCTTGTAAACAAATAATATGTAGGTTAGTGTATGCTCCATTTAGCTGGTTTAATTTTTGATAGCTTTGCATTTTTGTCTGTAAGGCGGCTTCTTGTAAACGAATAATATGTAGGTTAGTGTATGCTCCATTTAGCTGGTTTAATTTTTGATAGCTTTGCATTTTTGTCTGTAAGGCGGCTTCTTGTAAACAAATAATATTTAGGTTAGTGTATGCTCCATTTAACTGGCTTCATCTCTGATAGCTTTGCATTTTTGATTGTTAGGTGCCGTTTTGTAAAGGAATAATATGTAGGTTAGTGTATGCTCCATTGAGCTGGTTTAATTTCTGATAGCTTTGCATTTTTAACTGTTACGTGCCATCTTGTAAACGAATAATATGTAGGTTAGTGCATGCTCCATTTAGCTGGTTTTATTTCTGATAGCCTTGCGTTTTTTACTGTTTGACATCGACTTGTGACTGAATAATGGCCAAGTTAGCATTTCAGCTCTTTTAATTTGCATTTAATTAAAGAATATTACCGATTAACTATCGCAGCTGAGAACAATGTTTTGTGTCTAAATTTGTTGCAAGTAGCCATTTAATAAGCGTGAAATAAATACATTAGGGATGGTTGTTTTTGCAGAAGAAAGCCCTTCAATCTTCTTAAAAACCTGTCAAGCTTTATTCTGCTATATCAACCTCCTGAATGTTCTTTATTCCTAACTTAATATGCATTCATTCGATTATAACCCTACCATTTGGCTGGAAGTGCAGTGCTCTACTCTGGGATTCTGAATGGCTCTGTATTTGAATTTGTCTGTCGTGACGTGTTTGGTAGTTTGGCTTGTCGCTGGAATTTTGTTGCATCGCATGTAGTTAGGACACTTTGTAAGCAATTTTTAAATGATAAAATACAATACACTTAAGGAGAGTCCTCGTAAACCATATATACAAGTATGTGTGTGTGTTTTGTGTGTGCTGATCAGGTTGACGCCACAGGCCGCATGGACTCCAGCTGGGTCTCCAGAGTGAGCCGCTCGCCGTGAACAACCTTACGAAAAAGCAGAAGAGAAGAAGGACAGAGTTGAACTGATGATCTGAGATAAGCGAAGCTCAACTTGATCAAATTAAGCTTGATTTCATTTCAAACTGTCCTTCAGGCCTGCATGATATCATATCCTGCACTCATTATCAATGCGAAATAAAGAGCCAAAAAGCAAAAGATCTGATACACATTCATCCAAATCCACATCTCCTGAAGCGCCTATGAAAGAAAAAGAAGAAGAATTTTGACTGCACTTTTTGGGTGCTGTGTGCACATGCAGAACTCAACGCCACAATTATAATATGTTGCTGTGTCGTTGCTAAGTATGTTACACTGTAAGAGTATTATGAGTCTAGTGTTGAATAAACAATGCAAGTACATACCAATACACTGAACATGTGTGTTTCCCTGTTTACCTCTAGGTGTGTGTGCTGACCTGATCGATGACTGTGATGATACTGCATTACACTAATGTTTAGCACAATAGTACCTAATTCAACATGGTTTGTGACCATTTTTGACATTATTGTCTTGTTAGCTAATGCTCGAATAACTGTGACAGAGATTACCTTTGTTAGCTGTAGAGATTTAATTGGCAAAATTAGGAATGACATGCATAGCCACATTTTCCTGGCTGAAAGCAAACATAGAGAGCTGCATCAGAGAGGAGCTCATTATATTCACCACCCTTCCAAATAGGGTCAATATAGACCTTCTGATTCTAGAGCAATGCGCTATATGATCTATTCAAATAGTTTATTATCGTTATGTATCAAAATATCAATGTTTTTGACAACACTAGTTGAAAAGTGTCCTCACTGTCTTGTGAAAAGGTGCTATAGGGTTAGCGACAGTGGCTTAGCACTAAAAAGCTGCTCCTGAATAAAATTTTGACTGCACTTTTGGTGCTGTTTGCACATGCAGAACTAAACACCACAATGATAACATGTTGCTATGAATTTGCTAGGATAGTTGGTAAGTTTTAACAGATTTGTGTGTTACACTGTTAGAGTATTATGAGTCCAGTGTTATACAATTAATGCAAATAAATGTCGATATACTATACTAAACACTTGCATTTCTGTTTACCATATTTTGCACTTCTGAGTACATCATGCTGTGTGTGTTTGAGAGAGAGAGAGAGAGAGAGAGAGAGAGCAAGTACTGAGGTGTGAGAGCATTATAGTGGAGCTCATTAAGATTCACGACCCTTCTAAATATGGTCAATAAAGACATTCTGATATTATGGTCTAATAAATGTGCATATAAAACCATTTCTGAAGATATTTTAAACTAACCTAAGCCCCATAGTCACTATGTATATATTAACAATTTCAAATCAATGCGCTATTTGGAACCTTTAAACAGTACAGTATGGATGTATGTCAAAATATCAATATTTTTGACAACACTAGTTTAAACTTGTCCTTATCATCTTGTGAAAGGGTTTATAATATTAGCAACACTTGACTTAGCACTAATAAGCTGCTCCTTTATATGAATTGTGTTTCCCGTTTACCGTATTTTGCACTTCTGAGTACACCATGCTTTGTGTGTGCGTGTGTGTGACTGTGAAAGAGAAAGAAAGAGACAAAACAAGGGCTGAGCTCACTAATATTCAATACCCTTCCAAATATGGTCAATAAAGACATTCAGATATTCTGTGGTAATACATAAGCACATAAAAACATTCCTTGAGAAACTTTGAACTGACCTAAGCCCTGTGCCTACTATGTAGATTTCAGAGAACAATTGAACTAATCGAATCAATGCGCTATATGGCATCTTAAAATATCTTATTATCGATATGTTTCGAAATATCAATGTTTTTGACAACACTAGTTGAAAAGTGTCCTCACTGTCTTGTGAATAGGGGCTATAGGGTTAGCGACAGTGGCTGCTCCTGAATAATAATTTTGACTGCACTTTTTGAGTGCTTTTTGCACATTAGAACTAAATACCACAATGATAAAATTTTGTTATGTATTTGCTAGGATAATTGCTAAGTCTTAACAGATTTGTGTGTTACACTGCTGAAGTATTATGAGTCCAGTGTTATAGAATGAAAGCAAATACATGTCGGTATACTATACTGAACATCTGTGTTTTCCTTTTTAGAGAGAGCAAGTACTGGGCTGTAAAAGCATTATAGTGGTGCTGAATAATATTCACAACCCTTCCAAATATGGTCAATAAAGACATTCTGATAAACTGGGTTAATTAAAGAGCATTTAAAACCATTTCTGGAGAAAATTTTGAACTGACAGAAGCCACACAGCTACTGTGTAGATATCAGAGAACATTTTAACTTTTTTAAAATTAATGCATCTTCAAATAGTACCGTATCGATATATATCGAAATATTGATATTTCTGACAAGAGAGAGAGAAAGAAAGAAAAAGAAGGTAATGAGCTGCGAGAGCGTCATAGTCATTAATATTCACTATCCTTCCAAATAGGGTCAATAAAGATTCTGATATTCTGGGGTAATAAATGTGCGTATATACATAGTTGCTATGTATATATACAAGAACAATTTAAGTTTTCAAATCATAGCACTATATGATACCTTTAAAAAGTGTAGTATTGATATCTATTGAAATATTGATGTTTTTGAGAACACTAGTTGAGGGTCTATACTAGCGACACTTGGCTTAGCACTAATAAGCTGCTCCTGACGGAACACATGTCAGTAAACACACAGACATTTGTCAAATGAGGAATGCCACTACTAGACACGGTGACCCAAGGTCATGACCTGCAGATGACATTAGACAGACAGGATCAAAGCGGCTGGTCCGACACTCGCAGATGCCTCAGAAACGCTAATTTCTACCTGTCTTCATTTGTCAGTAAAGTCCCATATATCATGTGTCTTCCAGAACAATACAGACAGACTCTGTATCAGTGTATCTGACACCTTATACATCGTGTCAGAGTTAAAACTCACCAAATGTTGTGCATTTTCACACTGTAAAAAGTGATTATTATGATAGTAAATCCATTGCAAGTTGATTCGTTGTAACTTAAAACTGTAAAGGTCACTTAACTTATATGCACATACTGTAGTTTATCTACTTAATATCAAGGCAATGGGTTTACTCACTTTTTTAAAGTAAAGTCAACTCAACTGTTTTTACGGTGTACAAAAGTTTAAGGCAATTTTGAATTATTCCTTGATTTTAAAATTTTTTTAAATAAAACAAATGCTATAAATGTACAGAGCTCAGAATAAATGAGTATGCCACTCACAGATCTCTTTTAATCAAATCTTTCTCAAAATTGACTTCTGAAGAAAGTCTTGTTTGTTTCATTTCGGCTAGAATAAAAGCAGTTATCAATTTTTTTAAGAACCATTTTAAGATCAATATTATTAGCCACTTTAAGCTATATTTTTTTTTCCGATAGTCTACAGAACAAACCATTGTTATCCAATAACTTGCCTAATTACCCTAATCTGCCTAGTTACCCTAATTAACCTAGTTAAGCCTTTAAGTGTCACTTTCAGCTGTATAGGAGTGTCTTGAAAAATATCTAGTCAAATATTATTTACTGGCAGTGGCGCAGTAGATAGTGCTGTCGCCTCACAGCAAGAAGGTTGCTGGGTCACTGGTTCGAGCCTCGGCTCAGTTGGCGTTTCTGTGTGGAGTTAGCAAGTTCTCCCTGCGTTCGCGTGGGTTTCCTCCGGGTGCTCCCATTTCCCCCACAGTCCAAAGACATGCGGTACAGGTGAACTGGGTAGGCTAAATTGTCCGTAGTGTATGAGTGTGTGTGTGTGTGTTTGAATGTTTCCCAGAAATGGGTTGCGGCTGGAAGGGCATCCGCTGTGTAAAAATGTGCTGGATAAGTTGGCGGTTCATTCAGCTGTCGTGACCCTAGATTAATAAAGGGACTAAGCCAACAAGAAAATGAATGAATGAATATTATTTACTGTCATCATGACAAAGATTAAATAATTCAGTTATTAGAAATTAGTTATTAAAACTATTATGTTATATATATATTTCATATATGTCCCAAAACACTATAAATATATATAGTTTGTTGGCAAAAGCCTCTAAATGCCACCTGCCTTTGACAGTAAAAGCCGCTATATCCCAAGAACCAATCAGAAGACGCGAATCGAAACATATGTTTTTAATGTAGCAGCGTGCTGATCAGCCGACTTTTATGAGAAGACTGTTTTATTTCGCTTTCGATTTTACTTTTTAAAGAACTGCATGAGCCTGTCCGACTGTCAGTGAATGGCAAATGAAAACGTCCTTTACCCAAAAACTCTCTACATTATAAGAAAAAGAAAACAATGTACAGTCGGAAGTGTAGCATGCATTCATAATGTATTTTTGCGCAGTGACGCTGCTTTGAATGAATCTGATTTACTATAATAAACGCCAACACTGTTTTACAAAAGACAGAGTTAAGATGCTGTTCTTTTCTCCCACGTGGATGCTATGAGGATAAACAAGAGACCGACCAGGACCTTAAAGTATGGTGAGAATGAATAAATGACAGCTTCTAAAATTGTTTGAGAGGCATCTCCTTTTTGCCCAGTAGGCCAACCTTGTGTTTTATTTGCTAATGTAAGCTATTTTTAAATAGATAAATATAATGTATAAAACATTGTTCTACTTACATTAAATCCTAAATATTAGAAATGACAACAGATTGTTAAGATTTAATTAATTTCTGTTTTAATGTAAATGTACCTTGTTAAAAAACAAAGAATTTCCTAAAGTAATAGATTTGAAAAAAAGGTATTTTATGTACTAATAACCATATTTTGCATTTATGATTAAATCATGCTGAGTGTGTGTAAAAAAGAGAGAGCAAGTACTGAGCTGTGAAAGCATTATAGTGGAGCTTATTAATATTCACAAACCTTCCAAATATGGTCAATAAAGACATTCTGATAAACTGGGTTAATTAAAGAGCATTTAAAACCATTTCTGGAGAAAATTTTGAACTGACAGAAGCCACACAGCTACTGTGTAGATATCAGAGAACATTTTAATTGAATTATTTATAAACAATTTAATATTAATTATTTTGATTGAATAAATGTATTAAATTAATGCATCTTCAAATAGTACAGTATTTATATATATATAGCGATATTTTGATATTGATATTTTTTATAGCTAAACAACTTATCATTACATATAAAATAAAACTTCTAAACCTAATCAGAGGAGCCTGATAAAAATGCTCATTTACAAGGAAAGAGGTATATATAATATATAATTAGAGGTATATATCATATAAAGTTATTAATAAATAATAATCAATTCATATAATAAAAATAATTCAAACTATTATTAACTACAATACATATATATAATGAATATATTAACAATTTTTTATTTTAGTATTTTCCAATCTTATTTGAATTTCGGTTAAACTTTTAGAAATGTTGTTTTCATCTTAAATGCGTTTTAATTACTACATGAAAATGAACTATATATTTCTTGAAAACTGGTAAAATGCAGAACAATTCAAATAAATCTTTTCAAAACTATGTCTGAAACTAGTGGACAAAAAAAAATCTTCCTAAAGTAAGAGTTTTGACAGAGTGAAGCTCTGCAGGTCATCAGTTCCCAGCATGCCATGCAACCCGATATGCCAATGGTCGTTCATGAGCAAACGTCTTTCACTTTTCATTTCCCACATCATTCTTTCACTCTCTTTTTCCGCTCTCACTGCTGTGAACACTCAAATGAAAAAATCTAAATGTTAATCTCCTCTAATCAAGTCTTATATACAGTTAAACAGTTCTTATAAGTGAAGAAAGCACATGTCCACCTAACTTACAATTTTAAACCAAGTTAAAAACATGTTAGTTGGATTTTTTTTTGTGTAGTTGTAAAATGCATTTCCAAGCACATTCTGATGCTCATGAGAAATATCTCACAGTCATTTCAAACACACACACATACACAAACACCTGCTGTAGAATGCACTATTTTAAAGAAGACAACTGCTTGAACCAAGGCCAAGCTTGTATTTTCAGAAAGCCAGACCATGAGTGAGTGTGTGATCATTAAGTGGATCTCCGAATAATCTGAGGATCACTCAGTAACTCTTCAGCGTAACACAACCCGTCTGTGTGTATATTTAAAAGCAGCATGTGTCTGATTGGAGACTAGCAGAGATATCTGATGACTCTGAATAGGGCTCTTCAGGAATAGTATGCGCTGGCCATTAGAAAACCAAGCATGTGCGAACAGAAGAGCTTCAATCTCCAGATCATGTGAGAATGCATTTTTAGCAGCCGCGGGGGGTGTTTATTTATGATTACACTATGCTGCTGTATGCTCGATTCTGATTGGCTGATGAAAATGAAGGTGTGTGCAGTTATTTTCAGCTAAAGTAGTTCCAGGCATGTTTTGAGCACATTATATATATTAAATATACAGTTGAAGACAGAATTATTAGCCCCCCCCGTTTATTTTTTTCCCCACAATTTCTGAATATAATAGTTTTAATAGTTAATTTCTAATAACTGATTTCTTTTATCTTTGCCATGATGACAGTAAATAATATTTGACTAGATATGTTTCAAGACACTTCTATACAGCTTAAAGTGACATTTAAAGTCTTAACTAGTTTAATTGGGTTAACTAGTCAGGTTAGGGTAATTAGGCAAGTTACTGTATAACAATGGTTTGTTCTGTAGACAGTTGGAAAATAGCTTAAAGGCTAAAATAATTATGACCTTAAAATGGGGTTTAAAAAATTAAAAACTGCTTTTATTTTTAGCAGAAATAAAACAAATAAAACTTCCTCCAGAGGAAAAAATATTATCAGACATACTGTGAAAATTTCCTT